>NC_048302.1:34510545-34768044 GCF_013100865.1 Trachemys scripta elegans | reverse complement strand
AATTGACACTCTTACTCCACCAGCGGAGGTGGGAGTAAGCGCCGTCGACGGGAAGCCGCAGAGGTCGATTTTGCCGCCGTCCCTACAGCGGGGTAAGTCGGCTGCGATACGTCGAATTCAGCTACGCTATTCGCGTAGCTGAATTTGCGTATCTTAAATCGACCCCACCCTGTAGTGAAGATGTAGCCTGTATCTCTCTTTCAACTTCTGTAGATATTTATATCTGAATAAGGATTTCCTCACTATCAACTCTTCCTTCTGCTTAATCTTGGAATGAAATCAATATCATGTGTTTATGATCACAGTCCAGGTTTAGCTTAAGTTTACTTCCACATTTTTTGCCTTGGAAAAAGGCTCTGTACGCTTCTTGGGTGCTGTGAGTGTCAAGACCAAACTTTATTCTAAACTGGGTAATGACCTCTTTAGAAACACATGTGTAATGCTGGTTTCAGCCTTGAACAGCTTCCCCCTTTCCCAAGGGCAGAGTAACTCCACTAAACCTCACTGCCATTAGTGCACATTTTTATATACATTATTGTTATTTAATTAACAGACAAAAAATTTATACAAATTAGATATTTAGGAAGTCAAATGACTATATGCCTCTGAAATGCAAGTTTGCTGGGAGGAAATTGTAGGAAAAGGAAACATACCAAAGTAAATAGGTAGAGCTTTTGCCATTTCACAGGAAAGCTCTGTGTTTGCTAGACTGAATGATAAACCTGATTTCCTGAAAAAGACGAAGAATTCTCTGCATGTACAGCTTTTATAGCCTGGAGAAGCAGCTTCATTTGAACATTGTTCCAGTGGAATTCAGAATGCACAGCATGTATCCAGAAACTCTCTTATTATAGCAACACTAGTCCTCCTTCAGATTGCCATTTCATTTCAGTAATTGCGAAGCTGAAAATCCATGCACCCTCTAAAAAGAAGGTTTACTCTCTGAGGCCATATGCTTCCCTGTTGATATTCTTTTTACAGCGATTGCATCTATATATTTATTTCATTATCATGTATTGTACTATTAAGAAATAAAGTAATTCTAACACTGACAAATTGTATACATTAAACTAGTACAGACAAAAGCTATTGCCAAAAGGTTGTTGTCACAGAGACTAAGGGTAACATTAGCAGAAAGCAGCTGTTTATATCCTCTGCCCATGCAGATCCTATATTGTTTTCCTAAATGTTCCTAGATTACTCTAACTCAGTGGTTCTTAACCTGGATGCACGCACCCTCTGGGGGTGCGAGATGCCCTTTCTGGGGGTGCGAGACATGCCAGGTTTTTTTAGAATACACAAATTAAGCACAGGCACGTAAGTACAACTGCTTTTTTTAATCAAACCTATGTATTTATTAACATTATACATTTTTTAATGATTACTGTAATAGACAAAAAAATATATGGTTTAAAAAACTGACCTACTTCAATGATTTTTGATAAGGGGTGCAAGAACATATTTTGAGAACCAAAGGGGTGCAAGCTGCAGTAAAGGTTAAGAACCACTGCTCTAACTAGTAAAGGGGGAGTGCTTGGTAACTTGATCGATGTGTAACAAGGTCTCTATGTGAAAACAAAATGAAATATACTGATGTCACACATACCTTCTATGGGAAAGACCGATTTTTCCACCCATGTGAAATGGTATTGCTGTCAGTTCGTGGGTGCAGGCAGATGAAAGTCAGATATGCTACAGTATAAAGGTTTTAGTTCTATGGGGGTCATCTCTTCTGGCAACCGGCAGAGGGCCTTTTTTGTGTTTAGCCCTTTTATTAATGTATTTTTCGAAGCTATATCTGCTGTAGTTGCACTTGCTGTGTTTGTGCAATATATTGGGTGTATAATAGAAGGGGTATCTCAGCAAATTATAGGTACCATGTGGGCCGGGACAGTTGATCAGTATACAAATGTCAAATAGCTCTTTGCACCCCATATGTATAACTTGGTAGGGATAGCACAAAAAGAGAGTCAGATTCTGCTGTTACACCAATGCAAATGTACATGAATTCTGTGAACTTCAAAGTCAGAGACACTCTCTTGCAGAGACAGACAAGCCTTCTGAAATGTACGTTGCTTGTGTGTGTTATATAAGGGACCAGACAATCAGAATCAGCCTATGAATAGCCTAAGGGGCCTGCAGTTCACCTCAGGGAAATAGCTGGCAATGTGTGTTTCAGTTTGTGGTCCTCTTTAAGAAGACTGGATTGCATGTATTTATATGTTTGTGAAATATGCCATCTAAGAGTCAGAGAGAGTAACAAAAGAAAAGAAATCCTGCAAGCTGGGGAGGTAAGTTGGTTGTGAGGTCTCTTGGAAGGTGGGAGCAGTATGTGTTTCATTCTTGTTTTTAGTGGAAATGAATTTATTTTTATTTTTACTTTCAAACTAAAAAGTAACTATTTCTTTAGAAGTGCTCTAAATCCACTGATGACATGAAACATTATATCATTTGCAGCAGTTATAAATGTCTACTTTTAAATGCACTTTGATGACTTGTTATAAAAATTAATGGAGGTAAAAGATTTAGAATGTTTTATATCCTACAAAAATGTCCTTTCTATGTTTCTTTAGTATAGAAACTACATACTTGGCTTTTTTTAAAGTGATCTCGGATTGTGGCATAAGATTACCATATCCCACCCTGTCCGGAATTGTTCCTTTATCTTAATGTTTGCTTTCAGACTGTGTGGGATTAAATACTACCGTATCTTTATAAATTCTCTTAAAATGGCATACTACCCAAGAAACTGGGGTGGGGGAGGGAGGAAGGAGGCTTTTCTGTTAATAGAAAAAGGGATAATTTTCACAATCTGATAATTTCTTTACAATGACTGTTCTGGATAAATTTGCTATTTGAAAGGAGAGTTTGCTGGTTTGTTTGTATACCTTAATACCAGTTGTGCTTTGATCTGAACCATTTTGGGTGGTATATCTTTTGCATAAGCTTGCATGTGATAGAGTATAGTTTAAAAACGAGAAGGAGCCCTTCTGCCTAATTTTATATTATTTCTGCACATTTAAGCATGAATCACTTTTATTCTGTTTTGTTACATGAAACAGTACCTTAGTAGCTATTTTACTGTAATTCACTGGTTGAGATTTTAATTGCACAAAAATCCAGGAATTCAAAGTGACAGTTCTCCCAAGTGTAAATCCTCCGACTTGCATTTATGCACAAATGTGAAGGACTCCTTGTAAATAGTGCTGCAGATCCCTGTTAGATGTACTAATGTAACATAATAATGTGCCCTATTTATTTTTTCTATGTTGAGTGTTCAAATTTGAGCACAAGGTTTTAGACATTTTGGTGGCAATGTGTTTCTGGATATTTTTCTGTACCAGTGCATGGTAGAGTGATTGCCTTGTGCCATGCGTAAGGAATGGAATTTTTATTCTTCTAGCAACATGGGTCCTACATCTGTCAGAAAATAATATTGAGTAGGTTGTGGTTGCTGCTATGATGCTCTTCTCAGTGAAGATATTGTTCCAAGCCTGCTTCTCCCAACAGGTATAGCTTTCACGGGGAGGTGTGTCAACAGACCTGAGATTGACAAAAAACACTTAAGAATGCATGCTAGCTATGACTATGCAGGCATTCACTGGTGTTTACTGGTGAATTTAAGGTTGGAGGCCTCAGCTGCCTTTTGCTGAAATCAGTTTTATACTACTGAAACTCCACTGACTTTATTGAAGCTAGTCATGATTTATACTGATGTAAGTCAGAGGAGGATCATTCTCTTGTAAGGGTAAGTTGCATATTATTTACAACTCTTGTCTTTCTCTGTCTCTTACATGCACTTGCACGCATGTACACATGCAGGGCATTCTAGATTACATGTGATAGTTGCATTGGCCAACGTGCAAAGTAATACCAAGTCACTGAAATTACTTTTTATTCCCTTCCACCTCACTATACATATGCTCACATGCATACACATGAACATTTATTTCTGAGTCATTCTATATGTAGGTAGCTCTTTTATGTTTCCTTCAGCCTCCTAACATTTTTTGTTGCTCTTCTTTGAATGCACTTAGTTTTCAATGTTGTTATGGTAGTTTATGCCATATACTGAATACAATATTCAGATTATGGTTGAACTGAAGCAGCATAGAGATTAGAGCTGGTAACAAAATTTGGATGGAAAAACTGTTTTCAACAGAAATAGTCCTTTTTCAAAATATATTTTCACAAAATATTGTCAACATAGTCAAAAATGTTTACTTACTGAAAATTTTTTGCAAATTTGATCAAAAACACTATTGTAGACATTATTAAAATAGTCACAGAAAACTTGCATTTACAGAAAACAGTTTCCAGTAAACAAAAATGTTAAGTAATCATTTTGATATTTTTGATAAACATTTCCCAAAAAGTATTGAAATGTTTAAAAAACGGAAACACTTCAAATCCTTCAAAATTAAAACAATTTAAATTTTTTTCATGAAACTAGTGTGACAAAGTTCCTCCTCTATCTTGGTGGGTCCTGCGCTTATTGGCGGATTTTCTTGCCTCAGAGATTCACCATGTGGGTTGGGGAACAGCCCAGAGACCTTCCCCTCTGGGAGAACCCACAGTCCAGGTCAATTGGGAGGTTTGGGGGGAACCCGGGCCCACCCTCTACTCCAGGTTCCAACCCAGGGCCCTGTGGGCTGCAGCTGTCTATAGTGCCTCCTGTAACAGCTGCATGACAGCTACTTCCCCATGGCCTCCTCCAAACACTTTCCTTATTCTCACCACAGGACCATCCTCCTGGTGTCTGATAACGCTTGTGCTCCTCAGTCCTCCAGCAGCACACCCTCACCCTCACCCTCTCCCTCTCAGCTCCTTACACCTCTTGCTCCCAACTCCTCACACTCACACCACAAACTGAAGTGAGCTCCTTTTTAAAACCCAGGTGCCCTGATTAGCCTGCCTTAATTGATTCTAGAAGCTTCTTCTTAATTGGCTCCAGATGTCCTAATTAGCCTGCCTGCCTTAACTGGTTCTAGCAGGTTCCTGATTACTCTAGTGCAGCCCCTGCTCTGGTCACTCAGGGAACAGAAAACTACTCATCCAATGATCAGTATATTTGCCCTCTACCAGACTCCTCTACCCCACTGGTCTGGGTCTGTCCCACTAGTTTTTCATTTTTTTACCATTTGTAATAGATACAAATAATTACTTTTCTGTTCCACGATGTGTTGCCTCTGTGTATGTGAGATGGGAGAGGTGGATAGATACAGAGAAACATCACATAGGGCAATCTTAATGGAAAAAGGAGAAATAGTGGAAGGGGAATAGACTCTTATCTGGCTTTCTTACAGGGCTTTTATGTTAGTGTATCAGTGACTCCCAGGTAAATAAAATCTGTGATGTCCCTAGTGGACTTCATGAAGTTTTCTGCCTTTCTACCCTTTTTTAGCTAAAGAGGCTCTACTTATGAAATAAAGGTTGCTCAAGATCATTTAGCACCTACATGCTACAGTGGGGAAAAAAATGAACAAGTCATCTTTTCATATTAGTGAGGCAGATGAGTTCAAATCCTGTTACCGCCATGTACACTCGCAGTTATAGTACCTGAATGGAAACAGCTGAACCACTTGAAGATTCTTTTATATTAGTCAATTAAATCCTTTTTCATAGAGTCCAATGTATCCTGTTGTAAAACAGAGAGTACTTGTTGGAATACAATTGTTACATTCAGAATCAGCATTGCTGTAGAATTTTCAAGAGAAGGGGCTTGTGTGTGTCCATAGAAAGAAAAAAGGTCACAGGCCAATGTAAAAATATACAGCCATGGTAATTTGAAGGCTATTATTTCCGCCTTTGTATATGTCAATGAAAGCTATTTTAGTAGATAACAAGTGTAAGCCAGGAGATTAAAAAAAAAAAGTGAAAGTTTATTTTGTGGAGATTTTTTATTCGTGTTAACAATTTGAGAACCTGTCTTGTCCTGTTAAAGACTTGTTGATATGTATAAGCTTTTCTAAGCAATTATATTCTATACATGAGATAAATGTGCTCTCATAAATGATCACAACAAAAGACAATATTAGAAGCTACTTTAACACTAGCAAATGTTAGAAAATGGCTTACTGATTATAAAATTCATTGCACTGAATACAAATGCCCTCAAACTGAACAATGAAAAACTGCTGTTGCTCTTTTAAGGTGAAATGGAAGTAACTGGGCTTTATGTGGGAAGCCCTCCCTCTTGTTCCCAGATATGCATTCCCACAAAAAGATGCACATGGTGTAGAGAATATTGACAGCTCTGTATGATACTAATACTCTGTTTTTTTTTTTTTTTTTTTTTAAGTAAATGTTTAATTTGTCGTCATTGTAATGCACTCTTCAGAAAGTTATATACGGCGGACAGGAACAGAAAAGATATCACTGGCATGTGCAGAATGCATTGGGAACAGAACAATCAACTCAAATCCAGTGTAAAGAAATAACTCATGACAGATGCCTGCTTAGAAAGTAGATGCTACCTGGTGCCACAGCAGGATAGTGTAACTTGCAAATCCCTACAAATAAGAATCCAGCAATTTCCATATTCACCATTGTTCCGTCCACTGACACTTCATTAGGAGGAAACAGACAGAAGTGCCTAAGTGCTTTTTCAATCACATCTGTCTGTAAAAGAACCTTAAAGCGTTTTCTGGATGATAGTAGTATATTCATAGGTCTTAGTTCTGGTGAATATCTAACTGAATGAAAACACTTGTCCTGACAAGCTCTACCTTACAGAAATCATCCATAATAAGTGCTTGGTTTGGTTCTTCTGTATTTTTTTTTACTCTAGAAGATAATTGGTCAGTTGGTTTGCTGCCACCAATGCCGTACTTTGTAGAGTTTCTCAGGGAAAAGTGATGAGTCCCTGACCTCCATGTTATTGAAGGTTGAACAATATTAAGCTCATCCTCCTCCCCGGTTACTGATTCCATATATAGTTATTATCAAGCACACATCAGAAGGTTATGGCAATTAGAACAGGTTTATTACTTTTACTAACACTTATGACTATTGTCAAAGTAACAAAGGGGAGGAATAAGATTTATATATGGAATATATACATGTATACACTTAGAGCACTTTTTATAAAGAAGTCAATGTAAATAAATACTGAATGATATTTCTCTAAATCAGTGGTTCTCAACCAGGAGTACATGTTCCCCTGAGGGTACACAGAGGTCTTCCAGGCCATACATCAATTCATCTAGAAATTTGCCTAGTTTTACAAAAGGCTACATAAAAAGCACTAGCAAAGTCAGTACAAACTAAAATTTCATAGACAATGATTTGTTTGTACTGCACTGAAATGTACGTACAATATTTATATTCCAATCGATTGATGAATATATGGTACAAATGAGAAAGTGAACAATTTTTCAGTAGTAGTGTGCTGTGACACTTCTATTTTTATGTCTGATTTTGTTTTTAAGTGAGGTGAAACTTGGGGGTAACCCAAGACATATCAGACTCTTGACAGAGATACAGTACTCTGGAAAGTTTGAGAGCCACAGTTCTAAATGAACAATAACTATTAACTTAAATATACTCACACAGTCTCTCAGATTACCCAAAAGCCTTCATCCAGTATGTCTACATAGATGATCTGGAAACCCCAAATAGTTGCTTTTCCTGATATCGAAGCGATGTTCACCATAAGACCCCAGTACACCCTTCTTGAAAGGTGATCACGTTCTAATCACACAGTCTTCATTCACAATATCCAAGGAGCACAACTTCTTGGCTCAAAGCCATGTTAACTGCAGTGATACATACCAGCTCAGCTTGATGCCATGTCTTACTGAGCCGCATTAGTTATCTAAATAGAGAGCCCTTGATGCCAGGACTGCTCTTACTGAATTCCAGGGTGACTCAACGATATCACCCCTTTAATATCACCAGCCTGTAGCTAATATTCTAAATCAATCACAGCGCCTATCTTTAATTTTCTACAGGTTCCACAAAATATAGGACCTGATGCTGCTCTCACTAAATCAATAATAAAACTGACCTGTGTGTTCAGGATATGGCTTATAGCTTATGATATTATATGTGATTACTTCCCTTTTCCTGCACTTACTGGCGTTGGAACAGTTTTTATAGTGGGGGTGCTGAACGCCATTGAACAAACCTGCAAACCCTGCACATGATGCAAAGCACGTCAGCACCTCTAGTTCTAGTGCTCCTACCGGCATTTGAGTCTGCTCCCCTGCGGAAGCACAAGCCACAGCTCAGTCCTTTCCGTAAGGAGATTTAACATTACACAGAGTGACAGTTCTGAGAGAGAAAGTGTGACCCACAATTTGTCAAGAAGTAACAGTTAATAAGCACAAGCAACCTGAAAGCAATATTTGAAATGGTTGTGACTATTGCAGCTCATCAGCAGCAACAGTCTTCAACTCTCACAGCCAGTGATAACTACCAATCTCCTTCTCTTGTTTACAGTGAGATAGGGAGCACACTGTCTGGATCCAAAGGGTTTGCCACAGGCTTGAGACACAGATCTCACAGTGGAAAGCTCTTATCACTGCATTGTTTAGCTGTTGAGTTCTCCCTGGCTCTCTCCAACTTTCCCTATTTTGTAGTCTTCTCACTGAGCTCCAGTTGTTTGAGCCTTCAGATGGTACCTATGGGTATGTCCTGCAATGAAAGCTTCTTATATATCTTTGAAATGGCTACTGAGAATGTTTAGCAATGGCTACACCCATGGTTTCTGGCTCTTGCAGGGGAGTATCCCACCTGGCTCTGGCAAATCTGTACACACACAGAGTCCCCAAAACAAAAACAAGAAATTATGTATCCACCCTACTTTGTCTTCCCTTACTTATGCAACTAAATGCAGCAGTGTATGCACGTGGCTTACACTTGTGCTTCCAAAAGGACTGAATAACCATTTATAGATGAATCATTGTGAAAAGAGAAGTTGTTTCCACCCAATTCATTTCTTAAACAAAACTAATTTAGCGGCAATAATAACACTAGAAAATACAGCTGCTTGGGCATGAACAGTGTACCCAGTTTTCAGAAGGAGGACGTCAATGAAATTCCAATGGTGTGCTTATTCTTATCACAGCTCCTTTAATAAAAAGAGTGTGTGGATGCGTTGGCTTATGATACATGAGGATTGCCAGCAAAAGGAGGTCATTTCTTTCCATGAATATTGTGGATTCAGAATTAGGGACAGAACTGGAATGTAACCCTGGGAGACACTCCCACTCCTTCCCCCACATCCTCATGACTGACCATACCCCCTGCACCTAATAATCCTGCCGACATCCATGCCTGTCTAATTGCTATGGGAAGTGAAGAGACTAATCCTCTTTGTGTCTCCTCTTTCCTGGCCTTCATGGTAACATAAAAGCCTTTGTCCCTTATGGGGGAAAGGGGAAGAAATACAGCTGCCCCTCCCGACCAGATTCCGTCCCTTTAAAGCTCTCTGCACTGCATACTCCCCATACTTAGTAATTTCTCAGGGGGACTGTGGGGGCACATATAAGATTTCAGGCAGATTGGTTTGATTTTGTGCAGTTATGAAGGGAGAAGGAAGTCAAAATATGTTTTGTAGGCCTTGATGCTGCAGCCTTTATGTGCCGTGCAGTGTGATGTTCAAGGTTATTGTGTGTCAGTGTGAGTGCTGTGCAAATGAAACAGGCACAAGTAAGGTCGAGGGCGATGCATAGTCATCACGTTGAAAGGCAATAAGTCTCAAGCCCCAGCACCCCCCTTATTTTCATCCAAAAATAAGGATGAAATTAGGAATAGGGTAGGTGTGTCTGAGGAGAGTGGTTTAAGTGTGAAATTTATTATGAGGCACTGATTATTATTAGTAGGAGTAATAGTATTTGTATTTTGGCATTGCCTAGTTGCTCCTTGGATCAGGGCCTCCTTGAGCTGGGCACTGTCCACACAACAAAAATGCAGTCCTTGCCCCTAGCTATGTGTTTCCCTCCTAGGCCTTAATTGCTGCAGGGAGTGACTTGGCAGCCATTCAGCAGCTTTCTAGTGCAGAGTCAGAATCACGTTTGCTCCCTTTTTACAGTTTGCTTATGCATGCCACACTCTGCACCTGCACAGCGTGAGGTCTAGTCCGTATCTGGAAGCTAGCTTCAACCTTACATACATAACCTAATGTGTATACATGATGCATTTCCTTTCTCCATAGTGTTTTGCAGAACTTTCAGTTGTTCGCTATTCAAGCCCTAAGAAATGGTTAAACAGAAGATCCTAATATTAGTAAGTTAATGTTTTAGATATGGGCTGCCTTAATTTTCCTCTGTATAAATTGATTTTAGAAATCAACCTTAATTATTTCTGCAGTTGGTGATCAGCACTTTGGAGAGCTGATTTCATCCGGTATTCCTGTATAAGGCAGTTGGAAGTTTTCTACAGTAACAAAACAAAGTCAGTGAAGCAGACAGGTGTATAGACAGTGCATCATGGTTCAAGTTCATGTTATTGCATTAGAGATGCAACCAGAACCTCATAACCAAACACCTTCCAATCTTTGGGAAAGCTTATATCTATGCCTGGCCGCTCAGACCCCTCTCAGTTATACATATTTGTTTTGTAACTGAAGATATATGAAATAACTTTTTTTCAAAGTAAAACTTATCCACAAGTTGGGAGGAATATATTGTGTTCACTTGGGTACTAAATTGCCAGAGTGAGAGGAAGGGAGAGATTAATGTTAATTGTTCTAATTATTATTGTCCTATCGATGGCCAGTCACACTGCTGGTAATGTTGAAGGTTCCCTAAGAGTCTAATTCTTTTCTTTAAGGGGAAGGAATGCAGGAATTTCTGGCTATTTGTTTTCTGTCAGTAAAATTTCAACTTTATTTTTCTTGCTTTTGTTTTTCCATCTCATAGCACAAGCTATGGATGCCATGTAAACATCCAGTGTCAGTAAATATGTAGCCATTTTCCCTTTTCTTTAATTTTGATTAGAACAAGCAGCATTTTGGTGTACTCTTTCATTTAAAGCTGCTTTGATTAAAAGCTTTTTTCTTTTCTTTTCTTTTTGGCTTGGATCTAAAGAGTTTGTTCTAGTGAGGCACAAGATGAAAGGATGTTTTGTTTTTATTCATTCACAGTACAGTGAAAATTAAACCTTTTCTCTTTACCAAAAACAAAGCAAACAAAAATATATATAACAGGAGCTACCAAAGAGAGTTAAAATATGCATTTATCAAGTATTTTTGTGCCTTAACAACCAACTCAAACACCTGGAGGGAAGAAGACGAAAAGAAATGACAATTAGGCAACCTGTCTGTGAATGCAATATAACTCCTACAGTTTTTGCTACAGACTGTGCTATGAAATAACGTTCTGTTATATGAAGTAGATTGCTCTCCAGAGTCCCTAATATGTTAGCCTAGAATATGGGGGATTTATTCCAACCAGCAAATGGACTCAGGAAAATAAAAATACAATTTGCAACAACCTGCTCCTACAAAGGGGGGCTTTACTCCTTGCTGAGCAGTTCATTCCTGTGTCTCAGCTAATTGCTTTTTTGTACTGAATAACTAATATTCAGCCTATAGCTGTTTAGCCACAAGTAACTACTACAGCAATAGGGAAATAAATAATGCAGTTTTGTCGAATTCAGCTCCCACTACCTGTTTACTTTTTCACATAAAATACAATTAGGTTCTGCAAATAAAAAATGCAGTTCATTGTACTTAAAATGATGGATTTTCAAGCAATTTACTACAAGTTCCTTATATTCTTCTACTACTTAAGAGGGCTTGTTTACACAATGTGCTAGTCTGCACAAGAGGTGTATAAATTCTAGTGGGCACTGGCTTGTTGCACACTAACTGGCCTGTGTGGACACTGCTGGTGCACACTAAAAGTTCCCCAATGTGCATTAATGTAGTACACAGGACTACATTAATGTTCAGTAGGGGAACTTTTAGTGTGCACCAGCAGGGTCCATGCAGGTCAGGTAGTGCACTGGAGTTTACATCCCTCTAGTGCGGTCTAACGCAACATGGAGACAAGCCCAGAGCTAAAATTTCTAGTTTGACCATTTACTAACACAGTGTGCTATAAAAGGCTTCATGTGATTCATATACTATGATGAAATATGACCTCTTTGGAGACTTGACATCCTGGAACCAGCTTATATGCATAGATCACTGGAGGCAAGACTTTTCAAAAATCCAACAGAAAGGCATACATATAACTCAGACTTCTTGCAAGGAGTTCTTTTAGGTTCTATACAGATATGCAAACTGAGGTGGGATTTTATGGGGGAAAGGGCAGAAGCAAGTAAAAGTAAGTAGACTTCTTGTAAAATTTATTCTAAATCCTCCTTTGGATTACAGTAGTGTATTTATAACAGAATAACAGTAAATTCAGGATATCTGTTTGTGGTAGCAAGGGACCTTTTAAGGATGCAGTGGGGAAGGCAGCATATCTTTGGACTTCTGTTTCATTCAGGACTGCAACTGGAGGGAGAACAAAACTTCTCTCAAGTGTGGTGACTGGGTCAGAACTCACCAAGACTGAGAGGGCCCGCCAAATTAGTTACTATGGCTTAGTGAGAAGTCAGTAAAGTCTTCTGATAATTAAGGCTCTGATTCTGGAGGGCATTTAACTGCATGTTTAACTTTAACCACCATGACTCTAATAGAACTATTCATGTGCTTAATGTTAAACACTCTCGTAAGTATTCTGTTGAACTGGTGGCCATTAAAGTATATTGGGGATGTTTGTTCATGTTACATGTTGGTGCATACCCTGATTTAATAAGCTGGCTCTTTTTCCTAGAACATACTTGACATCATTGTTCATGTGTATTTTGGATGAACTTACATGTCCTTACTCTAGTGGGTTTTTGGTGAATGGCTGGATTTGAACTTTAAAAAAAAACAAACAACTCTATGACAAAATTAAGATGATCTTATTTGCGCTTATATATACTTTGTATTAGTTAAATTTTGTATATTTATCCTGTGTCAGTTTCTACCACAAGATAAATACACAAACATTATTGCAGCCTGTATATGTTCATAGTTTGTGTTTTTTTTCCGGCACGGCATGAGTAATAGATCAAATTCACCCCGATGTAAGCAGTTACAGCTCCATGAAATAAACAGGGTTGCACGTGCTTTATACCAGCTGTGAACTTAGCTGGGAAAGTCTGGCATTGTAATAAGGATGACAGCCTGTTCCACACAAAAAATGGATAATGGCTATATCCATAACAATAATTTAAGATACTTTTTTGCCACATTGCTTCTGGCCCTAATGAATCATTTGTTTTCACAGAGTCACTGGAGGTGAACTGTTTGAAGATATAGTTGCAAGGGAATATTACAGTGAAGCAGATGCCAGGTAAGTGTTTGATTTCTAGAATGTTGTTTATTGCTAGATTTTAACAATTGTCTTTAATTATGCTAGCATATTTACTTATTTTGGTGTTTACTTATGGTGTTTGGCATCAGTTAGAACAGAGCAATTCAACCTTCATCTATAGTTCCCATCGAGGCTTTGTTAGATTTGGAAGATAGACTTGGTCTAGTGGCTTGAGCTCAGTTTGGGTAAATTTCCCATTGCCTTCAATGGAACCATGATTTCACCCTTGGTATTATAACCTGATTCTGACACCCACTGGGTCTTAGTAAAGACACTTTCTGCCTCAATTTTCCCATCTGTAGAATGGAAATAATACTTTAATGTGACATACACACCAATTTTGAAAATCTCTACATATTTAGTATTACTAGTGTTCTGAATCCAAAAAACTTTTCCTTCCTTTGAGATGCATTTCTTTCATTAACGAACAGTAATAGCTACTGTGTGTCTCTCAGTCAGTGCTCAAATCTGCGAACACTCTGGTCTATTAGGTTCCCTAATGAACCTCTTCATATTTGTTCTATTGCTAACTTCTGTGGGGAAATTCCTTTTAAAATAAATTTAACTAGATATTTTGCCTCTATATATTTATAATACCCAAATCATATAGAGATGCCATGTAGTAATATAACATTCAGTCAGTCCTTTACAATGGTAAGGGTTGTTTTTTTTAGACCACAGTCACTTTATGTAAAACACATTTTGGGGAGTGTTTTAAATAACAGCACAAATATTCTGTCCTTTAAATTTCATTTAGCAGACAGAGAGAAAACGTTAGCAGTGTCCCAAGTGTGTATAACAAGTAGTAATGGGATGATGGTGAACAAAGGAAAATCTGGACTGGACGTTAGGAAACCTCCTGACGCTGAAATTGATTAGACTGAAAAATAATCTCCTAAGGGAAGTGGTGGAAACCTGATCCTCAGGACATTTAAAACTAAGCTGGATAAAACATGCTGCAGAGGAGAAAACTGGATTAGCAGCTGTAGAGGGCTGACTGAATAATTTTTGCATACCCTAATTTTTTTAATTCTGTGGAAACAGTCACATTTTCTAATGCTGATGCCAAATGCCAGAAAGTGGTTATACTTTGTTTTTAAAGAAAAGAAAACCGGAGGTGATTATTCTGTTTTAAAAGTTATTATTATATGATGCAAAGGGGTGCATACAAATATATTCTGTATTAAACAAGTGGAGTGTTTAGGGTTGTTATGCATCTATGTATGTGTTTGTGTGTGTCCTTAGAAATAGTTAATGAGCTTTTTAGATGCATGATCTATAATAAAAATAGGTCTTGTTCCTGCAAACCCTTACCTAAGTAGTCCTTATTCATGCAAGCAGTTTGCTTAATGTCACTAGGACTACTTAAATGAGTTAGCGACTACTCATGTAAGAAAGGGTTTTCAGAACTGGGCTCTACTTACTGATTTATGACTGTCCCTACCTACTGAATTTCATGGCAAAAACATTTAATATGATCAGCATCAAATCCATGGCCCTTTGACAAGTACAGTACATATAGTCCCAGATTTCCGACCCAATGAGAAGTAAAAATGAGCCCTTCTCATTGGCTGTAACAGTGCTAAAAATGTCTGAAAATCATTCCATTGCTGTAGAAAACCAAAGTTTTCAGCTGTGATTTTTTGGCACTATAGATTGGCCAAAAATTTCAAATTGCATGTATAAAACCATGCTGCTAATTCCATGTTTTAAGCACCTAAATAAAAGTGGCCTGATTTTTCAGTGGTAATTATTTCAATGAGAACTATGGGTTCTCAGCGTTTAGTTGTACACTTATGCATTTAGGAACTTATATTCATATACCCATGTTTGAAAATTTTAGTTCAGGGCCTTTAATGCTGATTTCCATTTTACATGTGGCTACTAACCAAATTATTGTTGTCACTGCTGTTTTAAATGAAAATGTATACCTCCTTATTGAATTATTTACATATATTTTCCCATTAATACTTTCTACAAGAAACCATTATATTCAAAATGATAAATGTTTTGTTTTTTCTTGTTTATTTTTTAATCTTTACTCTTGTTTCTTCTCATTTTTGTTCATTTCCTTATTTCAACACTTGTGTGTTAATATTGATGTCAGACTATAAACTTTCTCAGAAAGTACATCAGAAACCACTTAAGGATTTCACTGCCCTCCCAAATTTTTATTTTATTTTATTTTTTTAAGATTTGATATGTTCTTCAAAAATCTCCATGCTGCTGAATGAAAACACCACACAAATTGTTCTGTCTGATGATATCACACTTTAGATGTTAAGTGTCTTTTTTGTTTGTTTTATATTTTGTTTTTGTTTGGTTTAGATCTGGAAATATTTTTATATTCAGCATTGTTTTGTTCCAGTTCCATGTGCAGTTAAGATTTGTCAGGAAATGTAAATCTGTTTTTGTTCCTTATTTTTTTTTTAAATTTTATTTTATTTTGTATTTGATGTGATTATGTGCCTTTAAAATGTTCTCCCTTCCATTCTGCCCTTGTATCTTTGCAGTCATTGTATACAGCAGATTCTAGAAAGTGTTAATCATTGTCACCTAAATGGCATAGTTCACAGAGACCTGAAGGTCAGTATCTGGTGCCCATAAATTGGATAAGATTTTTTTTTTACTTTGAAAGGGTAGAGGGTGGGTTGGCTGAGATGTTCCCTTGCTTATCCTCCTCACCCTCAAAATGATTAAAAGAATAAATAATGCATGACGCCTCTTTCCAGTTTGCAAGTCTACAGGCCTAACATACATCATGGCAAAAGGGGAAGTAGTTGCTTTAAGATTGAAACCTGTGCCCTTCCAAGGTATTGGATTCATCCCACCTAGCTGAACGTGGTTGGTATGATACATATATTTTCGAAGGGATTTCATTAATCATTCTGAATGTATCTGGAGTTGCACTTTGGCTGTGATGTATGTCAGCCTGCAGATTTAAACACCACTTCTGTTCTGAGACCATGGGTTGCAGTAGCAGAACAACTGGTCACACATTGCTCCATTAGAGTATGATGAACTCTCAGGGAGGAGATGATGATTTCCAACTAAATTAAAGCATGAGAAGTTAATAATTTATCTAAAATATATTACTTATAGTAATTTTACCTTAATGGCTGCGATGATTTCTAATGCAACAGAGAGCTCTCAGGAAGAAAGGGAGGAAAAGAAACAAATGCCACTAAATATTTAGCATAACTTTTTAAAAAATGATGTTATCAACACATTTTCAGTATCAATACTTGTTGCATTTTTAAAATACAGTAATCTCCAAAATAGCACATCCCTGTTAACAGGACTTCTACTTTAAATCCACGTTGGCCTTCCTTCTTCCAAACTCCCTGTACAGATCAAAATGGGTTAAAATAAGGTAAAGCCTTCACATGGCATGGTATTTCTGAGATAGTAGCTGCTCTGTGTGAGTGATGTGTGTACATTTCTGAAGGTTGTGTAAAACATCTTCAGTTGTTTGCTAGTTTTGCACTTTAACCCAGTCTCGCTGAGGGTATACAGACAGTGAGTGTAAGCTTGGAACTAACACACGCCCCCTGGTGTTTGCATGCAGTCATTGCATTCAGCAGATCCTGGAGGCTGTGCTACACTGTCATCAGATGGGAGTAGTCCATCGGGACTTGAAGGTGAGTAATACTGTTGGAGCAGCTCTCACACCACCCAGCTCCTACTTACTGTTCAGCTGCAGATGTGCATGTAAAGGCAGAAGAGATGAGCATGTCTTTTTGCATAAACTTGCTTGTAGACTTTACCGAACTGGAATAGCTAACCTAATTGAACAAATTGTTTCTGTTTAATAGCATTTCAATTTAAAAAACAATTGCAGTTACCAAACTTGTCCAGTGAAACTGTAAATATTTTCCTTTCCCTCCTCAGTGGCAATAATAGGAGTGAACCTCTAAAATCCTCTCAACCTACTCAGGAATTGTCATTATCTATACATCTGTTAGTAACAGAGAACAAAGGGAAAAAGGAGTTATTTTTCAAGTATTTGAGCAGATAATGTAATTACATAAACAGTATGTCACTCTGTCATCCCAGAGCTGTCTGGGGTGGATGGGTGGGGGGGGAGCAGCAGAGCTAACATGAATATGACTTTCAAACCATTTTTAGAAAGAGTTCCCTGAGAAGCATATTAATACATACAGGCCCCATGTCCTAGTAGTAAATGGCCATCCTGAGATCGCTGCTACTGAGGCCTGCCCTATTCTACTTCCTATTGTGGCTAACGACTGTGCTAGAGCCACCTTTGTTTAAAGCTGGAATTGCTACAGTTTTCTGACCAGAAAGTTCATGAAGGTTAGAGTTCTTCGCAGAGTGGTGTTAGTATTTAGAATAGAATTTTGGGAAAGAAGTTCCCTTTGCCAAGAGGAATATCACCCCACCTTAACTACATAGATTTCCAAATGACTGGAGATAAATGCTACATCAAATTCCTCTCGCATCTGATGCAAGTTGGAGATGGAGCTAAAGAGGTTGAAGTGATCTCTCCCTTTCTGCTCCTGGATGGCTCATAGGGTATTTCTACACTGCAATTAAAAACCCATGGCTGACTTATGCCAGTTGATTCAGATTCCCAGAGCTTGGGCTAAGGGGCTATTTATTGCAGTGTAGACACTCGGCTGGAACCCAGGTTCTAGGACCCTGCAAGATGAGATGGTCCCAGAGCTCAGGCTATAGCCCAAGCCAAAATGTCTACACTGTAATTAAACAGCCATGCAGCCCAAGCCCTGCGAGCCTGAGTCAGTTCGCACAGGCCAGCCGTGAGTGTCTAATTGCAATGTAGACATACTCGTAGAGACAAGCTAGGTAGTCTATAAAAACACAGGTACTGACTTCTCATTCTTCATACAAAAGAAGAGAAAAACTAAACTCAGATAGCATTCAGTCTCCAAGATCCTAGATGCAGTTAGTCTGTTTAAATAGAAGGCTAATGGAAACTATCTGAATAACAGGTTCCCCTTAAAAAGGAAATAAAAAGGTGGCATCTTTATAGGCAAGGCAGTTGTAGGTCTCACCCCATCCTTCCTTTGAGCACACTCACTCTCTGTCTCTGTTTTCCCCATACTGCCAATTTCCTTTCTCTTTGGTCAGGGAATTTTATTATGGGGAGGTGGAATTTCCTTTCCAGATTGGGGTTTCCCATCACCAGTGATAGAGCCAGGATCAGAATGTTGTCTTCCCTCTCCTCATCTCTCACCCCCTAGGAAAGAGCTGTGTAGTTACTTTATTTATAGATTTCCTTACTGTTACTCAGATAAATCTAAGGGGTTCTAATGCAGGAAAACAGGAATTAGAAAACCTAGAGGATGTGGTGGATTCCAAAAGCACAGACAGCATCCCCCATTTTGCTCTTATGGAACTCCCATATTTCATATTTTGGAGAACATTACAATGCCAAATCTCTGTCCAGTCTACAAATCCTTCTCAGCAGCTGTATAACACATGTCTCAGTCAGCACCAGCTTTAAATGAAAGGATATGAAATTTGACCATATGCTTTAAAGATGCCTGTTCCCACTGTATATACTGTACAATCCACTGCTAAAGAAACTGGAGTGTAGCTATATACACTGAGAGGATAAGGAACGGTTTGATGTACCATTCATAGGTTCATATAAAGTGACATTTTCTTCTGAGTTGCATGAAAAAAGAATGATCCCTTATGTAATCCAGCTACGCTCTCTCCATCCCAGCTCACTTGTGGATTTTTTTATTTTGGCAAATCCTGACTGAATTGGAAGCAGTAGAGAGACTTTGTTCCTATCACACTTCAGTGCTTAATTTTGAAATAATTTCATTTTCAAGATGAAAACTCAAGGAAATTGAAAATCAGCCCCCTTCGGCCCACATGGAAGTGACACAGAGAAGGGAATACATTCCAGGGCCATGTTCAGTTTTCTACAACTCTCTCCACACAAGGATCTGGCGAAACTCCAGCAAGAAGACCTGGAGAAGCTACTTAGAACTGGAGCGGCAAGAGGCCAGGCATCTGGGGGAATGGTCTTGGCCTTGTGAGGGTTTGGAGGTAGCTTTTCCTCAAACCCTGTCCGTATCCTGACAGCATGCTTGCAAAATGTCCTTTCCCATTTGGTGTGAGAGGGATAATCTGGCTTCATTTTAGGGAAGTATACATATATTTCTAGCTTTTTTTTAATGCAATTGAGCAGCTAGAAATGAAGATGTGATCTGGCACCATATGACCACCAGGAAGTGCTCCATGGAACACTGTTTGGGAACCTTGGTGTATTGGAATGGGTCTAGAACCTAATCCAGAAAAAACTCATAGGATTTTTAAAATTGCTCGTAGAAACACTTACTAATGGCTGCCTTCTTTCACATAGTTCACAAAACTCTTGCATGTAGAAATTTCAAGATCTAAGTTACATTGGCTCTGGCAATCAGCAGCAATGTTTCTGTTGAGAATCTAAGATGGTTAACAATCCCCACAGACTCCCCTTGTGAAAAAAATAATCAAGATCAGGCTCCAGATATATTGAAACCCACACAAAACCTTTCTGAATAAAGACGTTTCCACACACAATCCATAAACTCAGCTCTGTGTTTTAATTTAGTTACAAGTAACTTTTAAAATCATCACTGCTTTTCTACATGTATGACTGCAGCCAAACTTTTAGTGCAGAGTGCAACTTTTTGATGCAGACTGATTTGTTAGTTTCATGGATGATACACAAGATTATGCTGTAAAATATCCCAGTTCCTCTCCAGTTATGCACATACACTTTAGTCATTTGAAGTTCATGCATGATAAATATCTAGTGTGTTTCTTGTTATCCTGAACTAGCAGCTGCATGTTCTTTAAGGGCATAGTACCACACTATTACTGCCTGGAAGGCTGTTGATCTTATCATAGGAGTAAATGTGCTTCTTCTTTTTTTATTGAAACGTACTTATTATCTTATGACAATGGTATTTGCTTACAGTACTTTAATCCCATTTAATAAGAAGATTACAGATTTCTAATTGTATTAAAGGTGGGGGGGAGACTGATACCATTTCACAATGTGATCCCATTCAAAATAGGGTATGTGTATGACGAATTAGGACTTGTGTGTGTCAACTGTTAGTGTATGAAATTTCACTGTGTTGGATTGTTGAAGATCACAAACAAATAGGACCATCCATTGCTTTAAGTGGTTTACATAAGCAATGCTTTCCAGGAAGTAATTACTGCAAATTTCTCTGTCTGATTGAAAACCTGTAAGAATGTTATCTATACATAGAAATAGGTATGAGGAAATGACAGACAGGATGACATTGTTTATATTAATATTTATAAAATATATCAAAGTTAAAGAAACACTTTAAATTATTTTTTACATATTGGGGGTACTGTGTTTTAAATAGATGGAAATAATTCAAGTGAAAAATAGATTACATTTTATTCTGGGAAACTTTAATTGGTGACATTTATTTAGAATAAAGATTATGGATTGACTGTGTGTGTATGTCATGTTTTTTAACATAATAATTTGGAAGATCTAGCATATGTGAGGTGAACGATTAAATGATTTTCTCATATCTCCTTTGGAAGTGTTTCCAAAACAAATGGGTGGGGGGCAACCCTGCTGAAGAACTACAGTTATATTATAGTTTTCATTATTACTAGACCAGTTTTCATGCAATTCCAACCCCTTGTTTTAAATGCTTAGTAATAGCTTAAAAATGACTAATTCCTTTAGGACTGAATTTCCATGTTTGGTCTCAACCCAAAGTTGATTTTTTGGGGGGATAGAGAGAAGATGAGAAGTCAAGGAAGTTTCATTCAGCCATTTTTAAATTCAGTGAAGGTGAAAAAATACTTAATACTTTTGATTAAACCTTTTTAGATACAGCTACCCCAAAAATAGCAAGGAAAAAATAAAAATAAAAACCTGTTGATGTAAATAGCATTTAATTAATAGTTAATTCTTTGCTAGGTTTTTGATTAATAAAAGTTTTGTGTGACAAGGAAAAAATAAACTTCTGAACAAGATTTTAGAAGAAGCTAGTAAGAAACCATTATTATTTATCGTCATTATCATCATCACTGCAGTGCCTAAAGGTCCTATCCACATTAGGGTCCTTTAGTGCTCGGCACTGTACAGACATACAGGCGAGTCTCATCTTATGCGGGGATTCCGTTCCGCAGTTAGCGTGTTAAGCGAAAACCGCACTATAGTCAAAATTACATTGAGTTGAATGGCGGGCAAAATCGCCTGCACTACAGGTACAATATTAAAATTGTTATTTTTCCCTTTTTTTGCCGACGCGTAAAGCTGAAATCGCGCATGTTAAATACACGTAAGATGCGACAGACCTGTATACTAAAAGACAGCCTCTACCCCAAAAGCTTACAGCCTTAGACCCTGATCTTGCAAACATTTATTAACTCTAAGCATGTGTATAGTCCCACTGAAACCAATGAAGTTGCTCACATGCTTAAAATAAAGCTTGCAGTGAAGACTTGGCAGCATTGGGGCCTCACTTTAAGACAAGATGTAATGATTTGATGCACTATTTTTAACATCCCTGCACAAGAGATGCTTCAGGTAATTAGTGAGATAAATTTGCAGGAGGGAGATTGTAACTAAAGTAAACATAAGGCATGTCCTCTTTCTTTAAAGAAAATGTTTTAATATTGGGCGGGGGGCGAGAAAATGCCAGGGGAAGAATATTGGGTCCTACATATAGTGTCTCAGCTATATTTTTTCTGAATTCTACAATATTCTGCAAATTCTAAAAAAAGTTAACTTTGCTCTAGCAGCCTTATCTTTGCAAAGATTGATGTCCTATATATTCTAAGGGGTGTATTTAACAGCATACACAGACATATTTTAAACTAAACACTATTTGGAATGCTAACTTTTGCATTTCCTTAGCTTCTATTTTAAATATGTAAAGTTAATGTTGCATTTGAATTCACATTAGAAACAAAGCCAAGTACCTTACTTACAAAATACCTAATCAAAATATTTTAAGCAGTGCAGAATTTTTTCCCGTTTCTTCTGAAACTCATAATCAGTCATTAATAGTGTTCTATCTAAGTTAATGATAATTGCCAATAGTAGTAGCTATACCTATACAAAAAGAAAGACTCTCTCAGATTCAGAGTACAACAATTGTTCAAAAACACTTATTTGGTTAAAAATAGTCATTTCTTGCTGTTGCCTAGACTCTAACTTGTAATTGAAAGTGATGACAAATAGCAACAACAATAACAGTAGCGATTATTACTGTCCTTGCTGTTGCTATTTCTGGTAACACAGACCCTGTGTGAGGCACTGTGCAAACACAGAGGGTACAGTCCTCATGCTGAAAAGATTGCACTATATAGTCTATTTAATATCCATTCTCTAAATATGTATATAAAATCATGACTCTTACTGTTATTACTATCTGATGCAAAGCACATTTATAATGTTGCTGTAGATAATATACTGATCCTGCAAAAATTCTGCATGCAGATCAGACCCAATCTATATCTTTTCCTGCAGCATTTTTGTAGGTAAATTGTGATTGCCAGCTTTGTGTCACAAAGGCAGGTGCCAAACACTTATTTGATCACACAGGTCCCCATAATCTCTTCAGTAGGTCTACACATCTCCTTTAGCCTGGCTGTCATGCAGGATTGGGAAGGCCATTTGCAGGCCAGGGGGTCCTTTAGAAGCAGGAAGGAAATGCATAGGTTTCTGTAATATTCAGGGGAAAATGCATGTTTTTTTCTTCATTCTATAAGATAGTTTTGTACTTTTCAGTATTGCCTATCATTGAATGCTGTACTGGAAAATGTAAATGTTGAAAAAAGTTAATTACAATGTTCTCATCTCATTTCCCTTCTCTCCCCCACCCCCTTTGCTCTCTCTCTCTCTCTTTGTGAATAAAGCCTGAGAACTTACTTTTAGCTAGCAAATCCAAGGGAGCAGCTGTAAAATTGGCAGACTTCGGATTGGCTATAGAAGTTCAAGGCGAACAACAGGCTTGGTTTGGTAAGCGAGCCTTCTTTTATTTTTTGTTTATTGTTTGATCTCACATTTCTGCCCATCCTCCCAACCCTTCCTGTTCCCACCCTAATAATAATAATGGACAATCATACATAGTAGAGTTGAATATGGAGTGGTTGGCTATTTGGTTTGTACTGAAATTCAGTTTCTACATCTTACTTCGCTTTGGGCTTTTTTCTGCACAGTGTTGAGCATCCTGAATTCTTATTACCTCAGCAGAGTCTGGGGAGCTCAGCATCTTGCTAAAAACTCAGTGGGTAAAATTTTTTAAATGTGATATAGGAGCCTAAGTCCCATTTGCAGATGTCACTTAGGGACTAAGAAGCCTAAGTCCCATTGACTTTCAGTAAGAGACACAAAGATATATTGAAGGGTGAAGTCAAATGCATCCATTATGACTTCAAAAAGAGAAATTTCTTCCTTCGTCATCTCCTAAACCCTTCCCCCCCACCCCACTCCCTTGAGAAGGAAGATATACACTGTCAGATTGTACCCTCTAGATGCAAGAAGGGGTCAGGCAGAGCTCTTTACGCACATTCTGAGGTCCATGGTAAGGGTAGTAAGTAGACCCAAAGTGTGTGTGTGGGGGGGAATAGGATTGCTAGGGGTGGGGGACACACATTTTCCCCTTCGCACTTCAGAAAAGATAATACAGCCCCCAGATAACTAATCAATCAGTTCATCCAGGCCTGATTTAACATAGAAAACATGTGCAGATTGCAA
Source organism: Trachemys scripta elegans (assembly GCF_013100865.1). Taxonomy (NCBI): domain Eukaryota; kingdom Metazoa; phylum Chordata; order Testudines; family Emydidae; genus Trachemys; species Trachemys scripta. Next base: position 34,743,945 of record NC_048302.1, on the reverse strand, counting down.
ATTCATTATTGTCATTATCTGAAGGTCAAAATAAATAAAAGTGAGAAAAAGAGTTTATTCTCTGTTTTTAAAAAAAATACTAAGGTATGTATGAATGAGGTGTATGTAATTCAACAGATGTCAAGCATAAGGCAAAAATAATTGGGACCCCAAAGGAACAATATAGCACAAAATGGTTGTAGCAGATACCCATTCACATGTACAATAGCTGGAAAACTATGTTTAAAAATGAAATAAAAAACCCAGAGTTTGCTGTCAAAGCATAAGAATAACAGAACAAAAGCAGCAGGTTAGCCATGCTGAGTGTCTGAAAATTGGGTACATATGTACACATTTGTGCATAACAGCATCCTTATTAACTAGTCCAGTGTTTTAAATCCTGCTCTGTTTTATAGTGGATTTCTATAATCCAGAGTTGCATTGGAGACCTAAATATCACCATATAACTGAAAAAGCCAGCACAACAGGACTTGGTCAAAAATAATACAGAATGAAGTTGGTGTGTATTAATGGAGAAAACAGCTGGCAAATCAGGAAAAAAATTAATTGGGGTGAGCTTTAATCCTGAGATTTTTTTTAAATGGTATTTCAGTATAGGGTGAATTCAGAAGAGTGCCCAGGATTTTGCAGTTCCTGTGGGTCTATGTAAAAATATCCTGCATTTGATCCTATGGAGCTGTGATGCATTTAAAGTAAATGTTCTGGGCTACAAGTAATTCAGCAGGGGCTGCCACATAAAACTTTAAGAAGGGTATAATGTAAGAAATTCTGTACATTGTTGTGTAGATTAGTGAAAAATGAACATCATTATGTAATTTAAAAATGAAACCAAAGTGGTAAGTGACCAAGGCCTCTGCTACGAAAGCAGTAAGAATAGGATAGGCCCAGTATTATTCTTTAATCAAACAGCACTGTGATACTATTGAAATTAGGGAAGGACAAAGTGGTTCTGAAACACAAAAAGAACCAATTCAGACCTTCACCCAACAGTTAAAAACTTCCCCATCTTGTTAAAGGAAGTGTGGGGGAATTGTAGGGAAGATCACAAGGAGAGGGAAGAGAGTGTGAATGGATTTGTTTTCAAAATATCTTTGGTATGGATTCAGCTGTTAGCAGTGGAATGAGGAAAGCAGCATGTTGTAACAAAGCAGTTTTTATTTGTTTTTCTATTTGGGGACGAAGGGTTCTGTGCCTGTTTTGGAGCCCTAATTTTCTTCCCCCATCCCTTTCTAATAATGTTTTAAATCCCCACTTTTTCCAGCCGCAAAGCCCTTGCATAGTATATAGTTTGGGCTTAATTTTCCATTGACTTTCATGGAGTAACTTTTGACTTACCTTGCTATGAGCTCAGAGTTAGGCCCTAGTCTGCTACTTATACTGGTAAAAGTCCAAAGCCCATGATGCAAGGATGGTTTGTTCAGGTATCTGCAAGGAACATGCATGGATCATGCCTAATTAAATGCAGTGTTGAATATTTGTACATAATGTATGAGCCTTTGGGATGGTTCTCTGAAGAACAGGAACAAGAAGCAGCTCCTTCTCATGCCTGTCAAGTGCCATTCTTCATAGGGTATGTCTACACTGCAATCGAAAGTGGGGGGATTGATTACAGCTCAGGTAAGCATACCCATGCCAGCTTTACTTTAGCAAACATGACTAAAAATAGCAGTGAAGCGGCAGCAGCACATGTTTCAGTGTGGGGTAGCAATGCAAATATGTACACAGGGTTCTGGGAAGGCTTGTACAGCCCATGTTGAAGCCTATGCTGCTGTAGTTTCACTGCATTTTAGCCATGTTAGGTTGATTAAAGCTAGCACAGGTGCATCTATCTAAGCTACAGTCACACCTTTGGTTTTAGTGTAGATCTACCCATAGCTAGCCCTACAATGAAGAACTTGAACTTGCATGCCCTGCATAGTAATAGCATGTTGAACTTTCTCTCTCTCCCCCCTTCCAGTGGAACTTTTGTTATCTGGTGGATTTTCCAACACTTAGTGACTCACAAATACTACTTATAGCTCTGAACCAATCAGGATCTTTTTCTGTGTATTATACTGTCCTGCAAAATTGTGTGAGAGACAAATTCTTTCCTGGCAGAGTTGCACTGAAGTCAGTGGATTTATGTCAGCAGAGAATATGGTCCAGAATATATTGTATCCTGTTTGGAGAATACTAGATACTTTCCTGTTTTGCACATTTGTTAACCAAATAAGCTTCATTTCTGTGTAGCTGTTTGTAAAAAACTTGGCAACGTTTTCCCCATACACTCCACCCCGTTAGCAGGTGTTTAATCTACTGGAAACCCATCTTGTGTGCTCTGCTGACTCACTGAAGCAGGTGACTCATTACCCCACCTTAAGGTCCATGGAAAGATCCTGTTAACTCATTGGGAGCTGGATTGAGCCCTAGTTGCACCTTGTCTTAAATTTAGGGTTACAATATTTCAGGTTCCCCAAAAGAGGACACTGCTGAGGAGCGGGATACAGTTGAGGGGGTGGGGAGGGAATGCTAGAAAGATTACCAGTTGAGGCTTTAGGCACATAGACACTATTCAGTTAAATGGTCTTCTGGTCTTCGTAGGCCCTTGCATATCTTTTCAATTACATATAGATAGATAAAAATATGCTAGCCAAGTCTGCATAATACGTAACAGTCACCAAATCAATATTCTGGTCATTCAGGCAGCCTTATAAGCCAATAGTACTTCATGCCCATTGGCAAACCGGACAGATTCCACTAAAACTGTGTTTTTAGAAAAAGTCTGAGATTATTCATCTCTCAGGGTGCCAGAATTCATTCATTCTATTCATCTATTACCTTCATTCATCTAAAACTTTAATTTTTCCATAATGCTTGGCATGTTATAAGAAAAAGGGGGCAATAGATTATATTTGGTGTCTTCCATGCCTCCATTCTGTGTTTCTCCCAAAAGGAAAACAACATTGTCTAGTATTTAAAGAATGAGGAGGAACTTGTAAATTCCATGAGCCAGATTCACTACTGAGTTTGGGCCAGCTTTTACCTGGAACATCCCCAGGGGAGCACAGGTGCGGTAGTAGAAAACTGCCACAATGTCACTTATATCAGAGGTGGCCTGTAAAGGGCCAGCACAGTCTGAAAAATGAATAACAGAGTTTGGAAAGAGGCTACAGCCTGATTTGATTTCTACTGTGAGCAACCGCCACTATGATGCTCTGGTGGGAACAAAAACTTCTACTCCCCTCAGCGCACTTTTCAAAGGAGGGCAGTGGTAGTACCACAACCTGGCATTGAGTGGGATGAATCCCCACATTGGGAGAAGGGGTTTGGACAACATTTTGTAATATACACTGATCTACACTAGTTTTCTAATTCTGGCCCTAGGTATTGATAAAACTTTCCATGCGATCCAGCAGCATTTTATTCATGCAGTATTTTCACTTTTTAAATATGAACATGAGACTGTAGCTTTACTCTTACTGTATTCTGTTTGGACAATAAGTGCACCTGAAATACCACTGAAGTATAAAATATGTGATAACATTTGTAACAAATCTGTGTGGATATCAGTCTGATGATCCACAGAATGGATAGATGGCTGAAATTAAAGGATCCACAGGAGATGATTTGTGATTCCTAAATGAGCTCTACTGACATAATTTCTATAGTTTAGATCTATCTTACGCTATCTCTGATCAGTCTAATAACAACCAACCAGCAAAAATGTTCATATGATCATGTAGGTACACCTTTTTTCCCCCTCTCTGTAACGCACTTAGGGGCTAACTATGTCACTTAGGAGCTGGGCTGGATAAAATAGAAAAGATACTGCATTTCCAGGGAGACAGACAGGAAGATCTAGTAGATATTTCCCCTCTGTAACTTTTATGATTCTGTGACACTAAATAAATGCACTTGCTTGTCATTGCTGGAGGCCTACAATAGATATACTGTAGTACATAAACCATGAGAGTGTCTGCACTGAATCTTTTTGTGAAATCTCCTATTCTTGCTCTATCATCAATGTAGCTCCACCAGTAGCAACAACTGTGGGATTGCAGATGTAGGCAGGGGGCCAATGTTATTTTTACTACCATACCTCTACACTGAACATGGTGGTGTCCTGTCTACACCAACACTCCCATTGTCACCTGCTACCTGATGAGCTGAGCTACAGGTGTCCGAAAGGTAGGAGATTTTAAAACTAAATATCTAATATAGACACAGTCCGTAGAAGAGGGTGTTATTTAAGAAATCCTTTGTTATACTGTATATACAGTTATGGAGAACACAACTGTCCTCATGACTGACTGGCTAACTCTCTCATCATGCTTTCTGACAGGTTTTGCTGGTACACCAGGATATCTTTCACCAGAGGTGTTACGAAAAGATCCCTATGGGAAGCCAGTGGACATGTGGGCATGTGGTAAGAAACAATTTTGAAGAACTATATTTAGCCCACTGCATTGTGATCAGTCAGTTAAGAGCCTCTGTTTAGTGTATTTCAGAGTTAATTTTAAATGTTTCTTCATCTCATATTTACCTTTTCAGTAGTTGTTTATTTGAACAGTAGTTATTATTTGAATGTTACAGTTAAGCAAATGTGCTGTCAGAGCACTTTTGACTCTGTCTACATTACAGGTGTAACCATGTCATAGAACTAGCAACAGCACAATTTTTCCTTAACATCGTTACAAACACAGTTCCAGTTTGTATTAAAGACTGAGCCTTAATTATATTTCATTACCAAGCTAAACACCAATCTCTCTCCGTAGCCTTAGCCTCCTTTGAATTGCCCTAAAATCATATCTGTAACCAGGTTAAGGGACAACCATTTTGTAACCTGGTTCTTTAACAGGTACTGTTTGTAGCATAGACAGACTGATTGGGCCATATCTGTGAATGCATTTGTGTCTTGTAGTTATCACTAAACCATGGCCGAATAAATGACAGATAGGCTTGTCTACGATAGACTCTTTTCTTAAAATTTCCATCATCTTTACCACCAGTGCATCTCCACTAATGAGAGCACTTACATTATCAGGCTAGTTTTAATCTCTGTGTTGTCTAAGACTGTTCCGAGTAGGACTAGAGGATATATCCCTGTCTGTCTCTAGAGCTAACTAGACATTTCCAATGTGCCCCCCCATAGTATCTAGGCACCGTTTCCTGACACATAGTCTTCCCCTGCACTCCCCATACTTTGTTCCAGAGTGTCATCATGAGAAATCTACAGCTGCCTCAGAGCATTGTCAGGATGTTTATTTTCCAACATCTGGAGGATTTCTATTCAGTTGTACTACCAAATAAGTCATTTGCCTTATTTGTTTGTACCTGTTTTGTGCAGCCTTGAGGTATGATTCAGTTCATGTTCACTGGGCTAGTTTGCATGAATGGCTTAATTAGTGCTACTCTGGACTTCCTGCAGGTGTCATTCTCTATATTCTCCTTGTGGGATACCCTCCTTTCTGGGATGAAGACCAGCACAGACTCTATCAGCAGATCAAGGCTGGTGCTTATGACGTATGTATTATGAGCTACTCTTACCATTATTTTTAATTACAGCTTTCAATATGATTTTGCTAGACTAAGAAGGGAGTGAAAACTAAGTAGGAATTAGTTCCTAAATATTTCTGTTTTTATCAGCATTTTTATGATCCACTCTTTTTATATGTGTAAACATCTCTTTGGCCTGTACACTATATAATATATACCATTACTCAATATATTTCTATCTACCTGTTTAAACAGTAACTATATTTCTACTACTGTGTGCTTTTGCCCACAATCCTACAACTGTTGCTTTTTAGGGGTGGTATTCAGAGAGCACAAGGTTTCTCTTTAAGCTGCTTTTTGTTACTGATTTTACATTTCAGTTAGATTAGTTACAGAATATCACAGCTGTGATCTCAGTTGATTCACTTACACGTTTGCATGTGTGTGTCTGGCTGGGACAAATGTGTGCAAAAGGAGCCTTACAAATACGAGTACCTCCTACAGTATGTTTTTATCAAATTCCTTTACTGCTTAAAGTTTGAGTCTGGTAGTTACATTAGTCTAAAATCCTATATGAATGATGGTTACTTTTGCCTTGTTCAGATCTTCAGTAATATTTCTAAATTGACAAAACTTTAAACTCTTCAGAGTATCACTGCTACGGACCTAAGTGACTTCTTCCTGTGCATTATCTTTCATAAAATTGTAGCCTGCATAACGGTAGTGTCATAGAGTGCAGTTCTGCAAACACTTATGTAGGAATAGTCCCATTGACTCTCAGTGCCCAGCAGTGAACACTGGAAGGATTAGACTAGTAGTTCAGAAGTGTTATAGATTTTATAGTACATTTATTTTAGACACAGTGAAATAAAGTCTATTGGTGCTCAACTGTTAAGCAATTTAAAGATTGCGTGACTCAAAAAATTGTAAGGCATACAGAGCTTTCTATCTTTTAAGCCATTCATGTAAGCTCTGTAGTGGAAATGAGTTTATGGTCTCAGTCTTGTTCTTGGTGGTCAAGTGCCCATATTGCAGAACATACCATTCCAGTTGGCACTACAGTCACAGCTGAGAAGGCAGTGATTAAATACGTATAGAGACTGGACTGTGCTTCCATAGAGGTGGTCCCTGCAGAAGAAGGTAGCACTCTCACTCCCCTTTGATACCTGTTCTGTGGATCAGCAGTGACTAGAGGGGCTATTAGATTCATAGACTTTAAGGGCGGAAGGGACCATCATGATCATCTAGTCTGACCTCCTGCACATTGCAGGCCAAAGAACCTCAACCACCCACTTCTGCAATAGACTCCTAACCTCTGGTTGAGTTACTGAAGTCCTCAAATCATGTTTTAAAGACTTCAAGTTATAGAAAATCCACCATTTATACGAATTTAAACCTGCAAGTGACCCGTGCCCCATGCTCAATTTCCACAAGCTCTAAATTCATTAATTTAAAAAGTGAAAAACACAAGTTGTTTATGGCTGTGTTTCAGGAAAGCACTTGAGCACACACTTAGCCCCATTCCAATGGGACTTCAGCACATGCTTAAATATTTTGCTGATCAGGGATGGGCTTAAGTACCTGATTAAATCAGGGGCTAAACATTAAGATGTCATATACACTATTTAACATTCAAGAAGACAAATGAGTCTCTACGATAATTTTGTTTATTATTTTTATTGCAGTACTGCATTAGGCAGTGTACAAACACAGAAAAGCACACTCGCTGATCTGAATTTCTTAGCCTACTCTATTTCCCTTAAATTTGTAATTTCATCCTCTAAGTGTCAGTTTGCATCATGTTGTTGTACACATTTCTGTAAGTGTTCCACTACAAAATAAGTTAACATCAGCAACAAGCCTGTTAGGAGGCATCAAAACAATAAAGAAGAAAAAACATAATGTTTACAGAAAAAGTTGTTTGAAATTGTTTTTTTTTATAGCAGGCTTCTTTACTCTTCAAATTTTAAGCTTTGCTATCCATTCATGTGACATACTGTGTGTGTGTGTGTGTGTGTGTGTGTGTGTGTGTTGTATATGTGTGTGTGTGTATATATATATAGAGAGAGAGAGAGAGAGAATTACATATATATTTTTCCTTAAGTTTCCCTCACCAGAGTGGGATACAGTGACTCCTGAAGCCAAAGACCTCATCAATAAAATGCTTACCATCAACCCTGCCAAACGTATCACAGCATCAGAGGCACTGAAGCATCCATGGATATGTGTAAGTAGTTTCCACTTGCACGCCTAAAATATTTTACAGGCGAAATAGTTGATAGCATTCTCCGAAATCTAGTGCACAAATTCAGAAGGTTCATGATTATTTTTTCCTTCCTTAGAGCTGTTTCATTGCAATGTAGTTAAATAGAGGAGATAAAATTGTAATTATCTAGACTCTGTGAACCTAGAAATAATTACCATAACTGAGGCTCCAGCCTGAGAAACTGCTCCGTGCAGGCAGACCCTTGTGCCCAGGCAGAGCAGAGACTTCACTGGGGCTCCTGAGTTTATACAGACATCCACTTGCACTGAGGAGAATGGAGGATCATGGCCCTTAACACATCATTATTATGTGCGTGCTCAGGGAATATAGTATGAACTGTATCAATAAAAATTCTCACTTATATCGTGCTTTGCATCTTCAGAGCAATTAATTCTCAAAACACTGGGAGATAGGTAAATGATACTGCCCCATTGTGAAGGTAGGGTGAAACATGGAAACAATAAGATAGGGATTTGCCTGGGGATACTCTGCAAGTCACTGATAGAGCCACAATCAGATTTGATGTGTTCCTGGTGCCCAGCCCTGTACTCATTCTAGTAGGTGGCACTGTCTTCTCTATCATAGAACAATACAAGTGATAATGAGTTTCAGAGGAAATAAGGAGGATGTTGAATATTTCCTTTTTACACATTTCATGTTCCTGTGCATCACACAGTACTTCTAATGTTAAATAAAATTCCATTTCTTTTTTTAAAAGAGAATTTTACAGGACACCACAATTCAGGATGCTATTACTGATTTTTTATTTTTATAATTCTATATGGCCAAAATGGTTTGTTTTTAGTCAGTCTCTACACAGGTGTAAACCCCACTGATTTAAGTTGGAGTTTTTCATAGGTAAGGACTGAGTACAAACTGAGTCTCCAGTTTTGCATCAGGTTCCATTGGCATGGATCCCTGCACCCAGGCAAAATCTTGGAGACTTCACTGGGGCATTGAGGTTTGCTTGAGGAGATACCAGTGAAGGATAGGAGCTTAAGACTTAAGAATTTGGCCCATGCAGGTTATGATATGCTTGTTCTCCAATAAATACAACATTACTCATATATTTGTGTGTATTGAATATTGTTCTTTTCTTCTCCCTCAGCAACGTTCTACTGTGGCCTCTATGATGCACAGGCAGGAGACTGTAGATTGCTTGAAGAAATTCAATGCAAGAAGAAAACTAAAGGTAAGAAAGAAAATTTCTTCAGGGACATTTTAGCAGCAGGTAATTTTTGAAGGGTAAAAGGATAAATAGATATATATTCCATGTAGAGGATAACCATTCCTTAAAGGGATTTTATGGTGAATATTAACTATCTTGTGAACACTTAAAACAAAGCTATATAATCAAACATCAGGCTTCGATCTTTAAATAAGTACAGCCATGTGAACTGTGCTGCAGTGCTTAATAAACAATATAAGGTTGAGCTCTGCATGCATTTCCAGCAGCATTTTTACTGCTTTTAAGACGCAATTAATATAAATATAATCTACATACCCCTCTGGAATCAGGACGATAGTGATGACCCTCCATTTTAAAATCACAGGCATTTCTCCCTTTAGATAAAGGAAAACCTCCCTTAGTTGATTGTGGTAGTGTACTCTTTATACTCTTTGCAGGCCAGCCACTAGTGGACAACATTACATACATGTGTGTAAATATATACACACAGAGAATAAGTGTGTTGAATACAACTCATCCCAGTTGAACACAATTCATCCCAAGCAACTAAAGTAAGAGTCTGGGTTCTGTTCCCAGTGTCATATGTGTGCAGTTTAATTGATGACAAGTATCCCTATGTGTGCACATACATTTGTGGCAAGACTTGTTCTGACAGCTTAGTAACTATTCAGGGATATTATGATAACTTTAAGAATAAGCTACAGTTTCTCCATTCCCAATGTACTGCACCTTATGCCAAATAATGCGTGGAAAGTCCATCATTCCAGAGTTGACTTAGATATTCAAGTGATTTATGATTAAGCACATTTGCCTTTTTGGTCTATTCATGCTCAGAGCTGTGCATAAATAATGCTAATTTGAATTAACATATGTGTACACAGGGGGCCATTTTGACAACTATGCTGGCTACCAGAAATTTCTCAGGTACGTTTATTAAGCTCCAAATCCTTATGTTCTTTACATTTTGGTATCTGCTTAATGTAACCAGGCTCTAATTAGAATTAGTTTAGTACAGTCAAGGTCTTTGCTACTGTGGAGTATGTAAAGTATAGTGTATAAAAGTTATTTCTTTTTTGCAATGATCAGAGCAGAAATTACTGACTGCCGTAGATTAAACTAAAGGGTCATAATGAGCCTTTTGAAAGGTACTGGTGGTAGTTGTAATAATTTGATGCAATGTCTGTTTGTTTCCCTTATTGTGAAGGGGGAGGGTTTTTTCGTTTTTATTTGTAGAATCCTATCAAAGAGCCTAGAAAATATTCCAGGTAGGAAGAGAAAAATTGCAAATGCTAAGGATAAATGGCAAATTGAAATATGGTCAAAGAATAATATTTTAAAAGTTAAATTACATAGTAGAAGAGGGGTTGAATATGCAAAACTAAAATACATTTCTAAACTTTAGACATAAGTTTTATGTTCTTATCTTATATAAAAAGCAACCGTATAGTACATATTTTACTACTTTTCTAGTAATATATCAAATCAAGTTTACTTCTAATACCATTCCTATTTGTTTGGGTTTCTTAATACTAATAAACACAAGAAAGTTCTTCACTCTTTTACCTCTGTCTCATTCTCGAGCATCATATTATAGCAACATAAGAGTACTTTCTGCATATGAAATAATAGTTGTACTTTTGGCTGAATATACTCTCAGGTGCAGGTGTTTATAGTAATCAAACTCTGATGCTGAAGACCAAGGTGTTAGCCCAGGGCACAGTTATAATTATGTCTTAAATAGGAACACCCTTAAAATATTGTGTTATGCTTAAATTTATAGTTACATATTTAAAGTTTTCAATGAAAGAGAAAAGAAAAAATACCAAAAATAAAATAGCTATAAATTTCTGAAAGGGAAATTTGTAAAAGTGTTAAAGCCTTTCTTTCCCTTCATTCCTCCGATTGCCTAAACTTCTCTGCCTTCTCGTTTTCTTTCTTCTCCCCGACCATCTACTCCCCTCCCTGCTGATTAGCCAGAATCTTGTCCCCCAAATAGCTGTGATATATTTTTGTTTATATTGTGTTTCCATTCTTATTTGGAAGGAAGGAGCTGGGAATCTCCCAATGTAAACCTCAATATTTGAGAATTATTCTGGCAACCTTTATCCTAACCAGACATGGATAATGCATATAAGACACCCACAAACAGGAGTGCAGGCAATTGAATAATTTAGGGTGAATTCTGCAGTAACTTTGCAACATCCTGTTTCTGTCTGAGGTAATTCTGTTGCAATATATTTAATAGATAAAAATGCTATAGTGCATTGAGCATGTTTTGAAGAATAATAAGCATCAAAGCATCCAAAAATAAACAAGCTACAGCGGGATGCAAGTGAGACCAATTGGTCCAATCTGCTTGGTGCTTGGAATACACAGTGCCCTTCTTTGTTAGGTTCCCCTATTTAATATACATCTGTAACATGTAAAACCATCTTTAGGGATTGTAAATTATATTTGGTTAAGGTTTAATGAATTGCCAGTAACTTTCAATTTCCTTTAAGAGTTGAACAGAAATGCTGTAGTCTAAGACTGAGTATCTTGTCAAAAATGGATTATCTTAAAATATAAAGCATGTGTATCATTTCTAATCATTCTCCATAATCATTGTTTCACATACATCATATGTAAGGTCTAACACCTCTCTGAAGAACAGGAATGTCATAGTCCTTTAAAAATATTATTTCAGAATGTCTTGGCATGGTGATCAAAGACTTTTTCATCCATCATTTCAGTGGTTAATTTAAGACATACCTGCACTTGAGATGATATTTTAGTTTTTGAGTTATTTATTCATTGAATTTCATTGAAAGCATGTTTTTTAAGGTTATTTGTCCATAACAATGTGTTTATAAAAGTGTTTTATTTTTTCCTTTTCTTTCTTCCTTTTATGTGGAATGTGTGTTTCTTGTGAGGTAAGACCCTCAGCAACTGAAAGAAACATCTTTTTTGTACCTCCTAAGCAAAATTGCCATCTGCCCTGAACCACACTAATCTCTGCATGTTTTCACAATTCCATTTCTTCTCAGTTTGCTTTTTGGCTTATTAGCAGTGCCTTAGGATTTATTTATAACAATTGCTTTTTAGTTGTGGGAAATCAGCATGGTCAAATTTTTCATTGTTAGCTTACTTTAGAATATGCTTTGCTACTGCAGTTTTTGATTCGCATACAGTGTCCTTGCATACACAAAATGCTTTTAAATAGTATTAGAATTATATCACAAGGCAACAAAAAAGGCAAAAGATTCGTAGCTAAAGCTGGTGCTAACACTTCTTTAAATAGTTGTGTGTGGTTATTGCAGTATGCAAAGTACAGGATATATACTACGCTTGTTCTGGGCATGAAGCTCCTGTTAATGTACAGGACTGAAGTATAGATTATGTCCCATAATATTAAATATCACATACCAGTCCCATACAAGAAACATTTCAAGGGACACATCCCCTTACATGCTAGCAATCCTACAGGCACAATGGGAGGAGTAATGGATGTTACAACCTTCATTATGACTCTTTTGTTGTTTTGTTTTATTTAATTTTTTATTTTAAAAAATTGTTTCCAAAACATGTAAAAGATTTTAAACATAAAACATAACATCGGAAGGATGTAGTTCATATTATGACAAGCAACTTGTAAGAATTATTTTTTCTCAATAGGTGGTGGGGTTTTTTTTAGTTCTATGAGTATAAAATAACCTGTGAAGCCAATAAACTTTTAATTTTCTTTTCTTTCCTGTAGCTTGAAAATAGCTATTTTTTGCTAAATTAGTTTAAGAATTTGATGCTCTTCCTATCTGATTAATTGTTCAGAGATAGAGCCCAAAACCCAATCAAGAATCAAGGCCCATTGTGTTAGGTGCTGAACCTACATTTAACAAAAATGCAGTCTTTAGTCCAAAGAGTTTAAAGGAAAACAGCAGCATATATTAAATATAACACATGCTTTTCACATACAAAAATATTCTGCATTACTCTTCCTTAGCACAGGTGGAGATACTTTGTGTCAACTTTAGCTTGAAATAAATTTTTATGAATGAAATTTTTCTGCTCCTGAAAAATAGGGGTTTATGATGGGCAGCAGGGACACCGTCTTAACAGTGGTCTGAGTGGATCTGCTATCCTAACTGATAAAGTGATTTTGAGGAGTTTTGCTAAATTATAGAAGATAACCTTGACTTCAGCTCTAGTTAAAGTTCCAATAGAGATTTGTTCTTTTCTGCACAGTTTCTATGGTTATATAGTCCATCATGTCTACAGTAGAACCACAATAATATGAGCACTTGACCCAGACACAGCAGGTGAATAATACATGGACACAGAAATGTAGATGAAGCAGAAGCTTTATCTTCATTAACTTAACCAAGAGAAATGGTGGTACCCCAGCAAACTGGCTGAAACTAGACTAATGCAGTTCCCAACAGAATAAGCCCTCCTTCCGCCAGTCAAATGAAGGGGCCTTTCTCAAATGTCTGTGCTCCCTACTATCCTCCTTCATGTTCAGGATAAGGGTCCAGATGAGTAATGCTTCAAGCTGTGCTAGACAGTGAAGCCAACACCAAGAGTCAAGTCCAAAGTCTTCCAAACCCTCCATTTCTTTGCACTTTTGTCCTCAGCAACTGCCTCTCTGTGTAACAAGGAGAAATGGCTGCAAACTCCCCTTTAAAAATTTGTGAACAAATGGCAGCCCAATGGCTTACCCACAGCCACTTAGTCACCTTATGTCACCACCAGCTATAACAGCATGGACAAGACCTCTGCAGCCTTCAGTTCTTCTTCTGTTCCTCATCCTGGGTATCTTGCTATGTGAAGAGGGCACCAGGAGCTGGTCACCTGTCTCCAGAAGTAGTACTAAATACTCCAAATCAAAGGAACAGGGAGTCAGTAATGTGTCTTTGCCTCCACTGAACTAGGTGGACGACTACAGGCTGGAGTTCACAGCCATTTCCAATCTCTATATTCCCCTCCACTCTACCATAACCCTACATAGATCACAGGCTACCCCTAGGAGTCAAGGCCCTTTAGGGTCTCTCTCCCCTGGGTTGGCTTGGCTACAGCCCCAGTGCCAACTAGCAAGGTGGGCATTTGTATCTATCACAAAAAAGCTAATCTCTCCCCATTTCTGAGCAAAAATGTAATAGTAAAATGCTATCATTTTTACAAAATACAGTGGAATCACAATTAGCCAATCTAACTGCGACCAGGGCCAGACTGGATAACCAAAAATCTAGATGAACTGGGGAATAGGTGGCAGGGCTCCAGCTGTGAACCCTGGGCAGCGGGGCTCCGACTGTCAGCACGACAGGCAGGAGCCCCAGGGCTGCCAGCCCAAGTCCTGCCACTGTCAGTGCCGGGCAACTGGTGGTTCAGTTAATACAGAGAGCAGCATAATAGAGGCTCAGTTAAATGGAGTTCTACTGTATTCTACAATGTATTTCCTAGGAGTACATATTCACTCATAAATAAAGCAAAACAGTAAATAACTACCACATTTTGTGATTTGTTATTCTTGATATTTTTGGCTGTGACCCTGCAAGCATTTACCTATGTGAATAATTCAGTTGAATTCAATGCATCTATTCATACAGTTAGAGTTATATGCGTAAGCCTTTGCCAATTCACGGCTTTTGTATGCTTGCTTATACGCTAATGCACATGTTTTAGAAACTTATAGTAGGACTCTCAATGTGAAATAATGAGGTTCTATTGGATATGGCAGTGTTTAGTGCCTAATGCAGCTCGGTGTAGATCTTGACAAAATCAAGGTAGCAAATCTAAGAAAAGTGGTACTGCAGCCTTATGTTCAGTAGTTTGGAATTTGTAAATATTCCGTTTCCTAAATGTAAAGCAGCAGAGGGAGGAACTAAAAACAGAAAGTGCTTGCTTTGCTTCAGACCTGATGGACTTTATTGATAACCTGCTGACATTGAATTTATTCTATCATTTTACAGCAGCAAAAAGTTTACTGAAAAAACCTGATGGAGTCAAGGTAAGTTAAACTAATGCTCCAAACTATACATCTCATTCAGCCTTCTTTTCCTTGTACCATTCCAACTTCTATTGACTTTGCGATTGGAAATAACTACATCTCGTCTTCATAGTTGTGTTAAGAAATGGTTCTCACTGTATATTTGAAGAAGGTGAAGTTAGTTTAAGCTCAAAATAATGTGTCAGAAAAGAAGTAGCTGAAAAACTGTACCATGTTTTAAATAAGGTTAGGAAAAATGCTGATAAGGGAATATTTTCCTTGCTTTTTAATAAAGGGTAATCCTGTCATTAGTGACTCACTGTATTTTTAGCTGCTTAATAGAAATGAGACTTTGGTCGTGGGTGTTAGCTTGATGGAACGTCAGAAGCTTACTGGTAGATTGGGCCACACATGAGGTACATTCTACCAGGTGTACTTGGCAGAAGTCCGGGGGTTTAAGATCTCAGTGAATAAGCTCATCCTGACTAATAGACCTTGATAAGAATGGGAACATTTTGGCAACTTTCATAGATGATTTAGAGTTCCTATTTTCATATTGCCAGGTCCTGTGGGAGGAGAGATGCTTCACAAATGAATGTTATAGACAGATACTTTGAAAAATAGCCAGGAAACAAATCTCTGAGCATTGAAAAATGTTTTATTTCTTTTTCTCAGAGGATTCCTGAAGACTAAATAAAGCACCCCAGCTTTCCTTCTCTTCTTAGTTCTGCCTCATTTCTCAGGAGTGTGTCTTTGACCTGAATTTTAGTTTTCTGCTTAAACTTCCTTTTCTTTAACAGAGTGCTACTTACTTAAATACTCAATTCACAGTAGATTTGTCCTTTACGCACTTACACACACACATTCTCTCACACTTAAAAATGTTAAGGCTCTTAAAATGAATTCAGTATACTCTAACCTGAATGTTACCCAAAGTCAAATAATGGGCATCTTAGAGAGGATGAAGAAGCATATCTTTCTGTATGATTAGGTCATTGCAATACAGATTCCTTAACACGTCTTGGTGGAATGCAGGAATTTTATGTGCTCCAGTTAGGCTAGTATTTTTATAAATACCATTCTTCCTACAGGTTTATAATGGCATCTGCTGTATCTCCATTTTGATAGCAATGTTGCTGAGAATTATCCTCAATGGTTTGCTAATATTACACTTGTTGGGATCTGATATTTATGATTTTCAGGACATTTCAGTTTTTTACCATTTTCCTGCAAAGTTATGTGAAGCAAGGGGGGAAATGTTTACCTGCGTGGGAGTCTTTGTTTTCAGCATTTTTCTCATGTAGAAACTTCCCCCCACAAAAAAAGTATTTCCTTCTCTACCGCAGCTTAGGCTGTCTTTTTGAAAACAAAAATATACTGTACTCCATGCATTGATACTTTCAATCCAACCAGTCACATTTTCTTCTTTTCCTTTTCTCTCTGACTGGTCAATTCAGAAAAGGAAGTCCAGTTCGAGTGTTCAAATGATGGTGAGGATCTTTATCTGCCAGATTTTTCCTCCTGTGAAACATTCACACTTAGAAATCAAATAATTGCATTTAATTTGTTAACATAACTTGAGAAGCTACAAGACCTTTAACATGAAAACTTGTGACTTCTAAGCCAAGAAGTGCTATATGCCATCTGTAATGAATTGTTCCGCAATTCTTAAAGCAAGATTTTTAGCTATAGAAATATAAATACAAAAAAGTAGATGTAACATTGGCCAATGCAGCTGTCTTTTGTACACTAAAAAAAAAAAGTATTTGTTTACACAGTCTTCCATTAATTTTTTAATCTCCTTGTATTAAAAACTAATAACATTAAAATAATAAATGGATAGTAATAAGTGTAATGGAGACATTACCCTCTGTGTAGTTATTTACATAGAAACTTAAAAAACAAATTACAAATTGCAATACTTGGGAAATTGCTAGAGCTTTTACTCATATAGTATGCATACGGTTCAACATCAGGAATCCATTAAGAGACACCTCTCTACCCCTGCTGCCCCTTCTGTAAAAAAAAAATGTATATAAATAAATAAATTCACTGCCAGAGCCACTTTTATTGATTCCAGCTTTGACTAAGCACATATCCAGTATTTAGGGCATTTAAAGGTGATTTTCAAAACCCTGCTTTGTATATTTTTATTGTCCCTTGAAATCAAATGGAAGGATGGTTGTTTATTTTCTTTTTGAGGATGTTGTAGTTTTAGTATCAAATAATAAGGTTTTTCTAAGTGTCTTAGTGTCATTTGACTCACATCAGAATGTCAAGCTACAAGCATAGGCCACAGCAGACATGCCGCCTTCCTTCCCTTCTCCAGACCCCCAGCCAACCCACTTCTTAGTCCAGAGCCTCATCCCAAGACCTCCTCAACCTCTAACTCAGATCCCCCATCTTGAGAACCAATACATAGACTCCCTTCCCCCAGCACCAGGGTCCCCAGGCAGGCAGTGACCATCCTCCTGCTTAACTGGCATTGATTCTGAATTCTGGGATGATGGTGGTGATCCTTGCGAGGCAGCTTACTCAACGGTAACATTTCACCATGCCTCTGTTCTGCTGATCCAGGTAGAAGGGAGCAAATGTTCCACTTCCTCCAACTGGTCCCTCTGCCACGGGCAAGCAGACCTCCCCTTGAAAAGCAGAAAATACCTGTCGGGTACATGGCCTATATCATCATCTAGCTGGATACAATGTTTCATGCAAGAGAACAGTTCATTTTAATACAAAAGTACAGGCCATTTACCAGATAGGGTGGGATATTTTCAGCATCCCAAACACCCTGCGTGCCAGCTTTTACAGTCTGCTGAAACACCACATAGATTGCTTGGAGCAGTGGTTCTCAAAGCCGGTCCGCCACTTGTTCAGGGAAAGCCCCTGGCAGGCCAGGCCAGTTTGTTTATCTGCCGCATCCGCAGGTTCGGCTGATCACAGCTCCCACTGGCCGTGGTTCGCTGCTCCAGGCCAATGGGGGCTGCGGGACGCGGCACAGGCCAAGGGATGTGCTGACCACCCTTCCTGCAGCCCCCATTGGCCTGGAGCGGCGAACCGCAGCCAGTGGGAGCCGCGATCGGCTGAACCCTTGGACGCGGCAGATAAACAAACTGGCCCGGCCCGCCAAGGGCTTTCCCTGAACAAGTGGCGGACCGGCTTTGAGAACCACTGGCTTGGAGGATTTAGATCCCGAGACACAGTTTTATACAACTTTTTAAAAAATATTTAAAAACCATTAATACATAGGATTGTATGGCCCTGCCCAACTGTTTGCTCTGAGAGAGAGAGAGAGGGTTGATATAAAGTTAAAAGGTGTTTCTTGGCAACCACAATTTTAGTAAAAAAAAAAAAAAGTTTTCCTTCCTGACAACTAGAAGTACACCAATTTAGAATAATTTTCCATAATCACTTAATCATTTGGTATGAAAATGCTGAATTTCTTTTTTAATAGTTTCCCCTTTCTGTTAAAATAAATGCAATAACGATGATTTAAAATATTTAAAACCTACCATTTTTCTTTAAGTTTGGAAGTGTTTAGCCAAGCTGTGCTCACACTGATGAAATAACTTGACTATGCAATATATTCTCTCTTTTTCATTTGTACTAATGTAAATTCTGTATTCGTGATGTACCATGAATAGGCTTGAATATATATTCAGTTCTCAATGGTAGTGGAATGAATGTTGTTTACTTTTTATAGGATTTTGACCAGGGGAGTATGGGCTCAATCCTGCTCTCCTTACTCAGGCAAAATTCACTCTGAAATTTGGTTATCCTTTGTCTGTTATGTGTTCCATGACAAGCGCTTCTATGGCGTGTTATTTGATTTCTGATGTTGCTGATTAGAACTGTCTGAAGTCTGTTGAAACTTTCATTCCCTCCCTCGTATATGCTTTGTATATGTCCATTTCTTCTTTCTTTTGCTCTTTGATTACTTCTCTCTTGATGGCCAAACTGTCAATGAATATTCATTTTTGGTTGTACAACTTGGGAGAGTGATTTTCTCTTGTTACAAGAGAAAAAGAATATGATTGTCCATGGTTGTGTGTACTGTTGTTATTCCATAATGTATGTAGTCTTAATTAAAAAAACAACAACAACATTTCCTTGAATTCAGTGGGTTTTTTTCCCTGAGTAAGGAATGCAGGTAGTAACATTTTCTATCATTAATTGTTCCTTACTAAACCCCTGTAAGGTAGTTAAGTGCAGGCCAAGATTGTCCCTAATGTAGAGACACTGCCCTGCTTGGCATGTGTCTTTCAGTATCTTAGAGGATAAATCGAACTCCAGTGCAAGCCCATTTTGCACTAGAGCAATGTGTCTGTGTTAGGGATTTCCATCTTAACTACATGGATGTAGTTACAGAAGAACAGAGTTCCCTAGTCTAGACATGTCCTAACTAAGACATTGGCTATGTTTCAGATTTGCTCTGATTCCAGCAACTGATGGGCAGCCACCAGTGCAAACACCTCAGGTGAAATCCTGGCACAATTAAAATCAATGCTTCAGCAGCTTCTGTTGATTTCAGAGGGGTCATGATTTCACCCCTAGGGCACTTTTGCCCAAATAAAGCTTACTCAGCAGCTTTATCAGTCTGTACTAGGGATTGCACTAGTACACAGGTAGAATTGGGGGAAATCTGAAGTGTAGACATGGCCTAAATATCATTATCCCCATCTCACAAAGAGGTTAAGTGATTTACCTAAGGCCATGGAGGGATTGATGAGCTGAAATTAGAACTCAGAAATTGTTGGCTCTCAGCCCAGTGCTCGAACCATTAGTCTAGGAGTAGGCCAATATATGTCATTACACTCGCTGGTAAATATTATTCAAGTCTTCAACATTTTGGATTTCCTAAAGACTTTTATATAAGAAAAATATTCCCCAACAGCCTGACTGACACAGAAGGCTTGACTTTTGGTTTTTAAATGTGGTAGTTAATTTTACTTTAATATTGACAAAATGTCCATCAGTGAAAGAAGAGAAGTCTGGATTTGCATTATTGTATTTCTTTCCCATTTAATGTTTACATTTTCAGTACCAGAGTACTGACACAGTGGAGCCGTAGAGATTCTATACCTGACAGTTAGAAATGATGCCAACCCTGTATGCGGATAGCCTACCTTACATTTTGCTGCTTTGACCTGCTGCTCTTATAAGTAGAACTGGTCAAAAATATTTTTAAAAAATCCTAGTAATTTTAATTGAAAATAGTTTGACAGCAACGGAATCCAACAAGCTTTAGTTATAATTGAAACCAGCTTTCCAGTTGGTATTAAAACTTTATTTGGGGCTTGGATTTTTAAAATCTCTCCAGTTTTGCAACCACTTTGATATTTACCTACCTGATTGTACAGGTGCAGTTATGGAAGGTGGGTTTTAAAAATGGGTATAAGAATCAGAGAAATTTAAATTAATTGCTAAGTCTTGCTTGGAGAGAGAGAGAGAGAATAATTTTTTGAAACAAATAAAAGCCCAATCCTTCAAAGACTTATATGTTTTGAAGTCATTAAGACTACTCCCATATATAACTGTTTGCAGGATCAGGGCCAAAAATAGTAGTGTTGAGAAGCTACAGTACAGGAAGTTATACTCTTAATTTAGGCTCTGTGGTCTGAAAGGCCAATGTACAGTAAACAAAAGGTATTACTGCAGCCACAAACAGATTGGAAGATGATAGTATTGAGGTTTTTAAAAACAAGCAAATTAGTTTTTCATTTAATGAAAATGAAACATGTATGTTTTTCATTTGAAATACTAAATACTTAATTGAAAAAAATCTCAAAGTTAATATACCTGTACATATTGTGACCTCAATGACACCCATATAAATCTGGAGTTACCAATTTCCATGGAGTAACTCCAGATTTATATGGGTGTAAATGACACCTACATTTGAACCACTGAAGATTCTTTTCTTGGAAAACAAAATGACATTTAACCTAGTAACACTCTCCTAGAAATAAAGTGAAATGATAGTATATTACTTAACACTGTTGCATGATCATAAATTGGTGAATAAATCACAATGGAAATATAGGCATTTTCTTTCTAAAAGCCATATTAATTGTGAATTCCTATTACCTGGTTATAGCCACTATTAAGAAATTCTTCATTCATTTAAGTGTCAGAGCTGAAACTGCATATGCTCTATATAGAACTTCCTTGAGCAAGTCCAAAATACTGTCAGTAGCGTCTTTGGGAGAAGCTATAGCCAGTTATCAAATCTGTGGTCAGTGTTTTTTTCAAGTTCGTAAGTTGACCTTTCTGTGACTCTTTATTTCCCTATCTATATCTGTATATAGATATTCTATATAGAGAGATATAGATATGCTAGCTACCAAGAATTCTAAGGCTTGTCTATTTCTATTTTCTGCATACCTACAGATAAACAACAAAACCAACGTGGTAACCAGCCCCAAAGAAAATATTCCTACCCCGGCGCTGGTATACCTGGAATCTTCCTTTTCACCCTATCTTTAAGTTCTTTACTGTTTTTTGTTTGTTTTTCCTTTTTTTTTTTTTTTTTTTTTGCTTTTATTCTTTGTTTTCTAAAAATTTGGAACAATTTTTCTCTTTCTTGTTGTTTGTACTTTTTGTTTTCTTTTTGTGAGGAAGTCCATTGTGAAGCAACATGTTTATAAATAGAAAACATGACACGAAAGCTGGACATGGTAGTGTGGTAGCATTAGTAGCGATAGTTTAATTTTTTGCATGCAGTGTAAGAAAGTGAATAGAATGCGCTTGCTGTTGCCCTTAGCTCTTCACCTGATGGTTGTTTCAGTGCTTTTAAATGCTGACTTATTTTTTAAATTGTACCTATTATCTTTTCTTTTGCCTTAATGCAAGTTTTGACATCAGGAGAGCTAACAGGATTATTGCTAGGCAACAACAACATAGACCTTATTCAGATTTTCATTCCCCCAATCTCTGACAACACAGCAGGACTTTGCAAGGCTTCACTTACTGGGAGCAAGAGGCACCTTAGTCCTATAAAGCTTTTTGTATAGTGCCACTTTAAATATGCAGTAGGCATTACTCAATAATAAGTTCTGCTGGGAGAATATTACTAAACAGTAGGACAGCGTACATGAATATTCTACGTCACAATCTTGCTTCTGTTAGTAAGTCACATTTCTTAAGAATATGCTATGGAGGAAGGCTTACGAACACACATGCTACTATTTAATTACCGAAATTTAAGCAGTATTACTTCTCATGTACTTTGGTACATAGCTCTGAAGAAATGCTTCTGCTCTTTAATATAAACATAAGGACAAATTCTGCCCATAGATTTGTATGTGCAGCTCCCATGGAAGCCTGCATTAAGTCAAGTCATTTCAGAGCAGTAGTTTACAGGTTTTATGGTATGTACCTGAGTCCTCAACTCCATCAGGTATTCCCAGACCTCCGAGAGTGCATTAAAAAGTTACAATTGCTGCAGCTTGTTCCTGTGCCAGCTAACTGGCATTTTAAGGGAGGCAAGAGGGGAGTTAAACTTTGAAATGGCATCAAGAACTTCCATCATAGTTGGTATCTCCGCTGTTCAAATGGGCAACAGACTGGATATAACCCCTGTACTTCCAAACACTGTTTGTGTTTAGAGGTATCCAAATCTTTCTGAATCTGCTCAGCCCATCTTTATTTTGATTTGTGTTCATTTTTG
The DNA here is from genome assembly GCF_013100865.1 of Trachemys scripta elegans. NCBI lineage: Eukaryota > Metazoa > Chordata > Testudines > Emydidae > Trachemys > Trachemys scripta. The sequence goes on along the minus strand of NC_048302.1, from coordinate 34,721,384 downwards.
CTTTAGTAATAAGCATACACTATTTTTTAAATTAAAATAGTTCATCATTTTTGAGCTAAAGCAGGGTCAGGCAAAAAGGGACAATGTATCTGATATGAGACATTGTGAAACACGGTGCCTCTTCAGCTGCCTCTCCAGAGCTTCAAAGCCCTGTGTGTGTGTTGATCATGAATAAGGTCTTTGCATGCTGCTGCAGTAGGTAAGGTAGCCTACCTTGCTAGCTTGTCAGTCGAGGAATCTTTATTAGAGACATTGTTTCATCTTTTGTCAGCAGTTAACATTTGCTTTAGCTCTTGTCACTGTTTAGCACTTGTCTGCTGGCTCTTCTCGCGCTCCCTCACACTAATGTGAATGTATTTACCAATGAGAACTGTTTTTCTCTTTATTTTGTTCTCACTCAGGAGCCCCAAACTACAGTAATCCACAACCCTGATGGAAATAAGGTATTCAGAAAGAATCAGCTCCATCTTGCTTTTCCAAAGTGCACATTTCATCCACTATTCTAAGCCAGAATGTGCCCATTACCCGGAGCTTAGTAAGGAAAATCTCATTCCTGGATCTGTTGCACCTGGTGCCTCATGGGCCTAATTCATCTGTGGCTTGTTCTCGCTGAATGCTTTCTTCCTAGCTGCTGGCTCCCTCAGCTCCTGTGGATGTCTATAGGCGATGAGAGCGCCCAGCACCCTGAGGAACCAGGTCCATGGTGTGTTGTACATCTCTTGCTTCAGGCAAGAACTTTAAGTTCTCAAAAAAACAAAGGAACGTTGTGTTCAGAAGAGAGTATAGTGAGGTTATTTTTAAGACTTGTGTATGAAGCTTTCACTAAAGATGAAGGCATATTTTGAACCGTTTCCATCTGCTGTTTCTCAGCATGCTTATGCATCATACTGTGACATGTCTTCTGCATGGAACTTTTGACTTACTCCATAACATCATCTTGCAGTTTCAAAAGAAGCTAACACTTGAAGTGGCAAGAAGCTCTTTTGAATTCATAAATCTTGATTTGATGCATTTTTCTCATTGTTTTTTTTCTGTGTGCTGTGATGGTTGTGTTTGGTATCTGGTTTCTATAACGTTTGGTAATTTTTTCTCCCTGCGTGGACTTGAAAAGGGTTAGGGAATATTGTCATTTGTGATACATGTTCCTAGTTTTCATATGCAGATTTCACTTATTTAAACAGATAAATGGGTATGCTGAGAATTTTAAAGTTCCCAAAGGATTGTTGTCACATTTATCTAGTGTAATTACTTGTGATCGCTCAACACTGTATTTGCAAAGGTTTGAGTCTTAGTGGAAAATATCAGAGGCAGGCATTTCACAAGCATGGAAAAAGTGTTAACTGTGCATATTTGTAGTCGTATCTCTTCTTCGTTTGATTATTTATTTTATACTTTGTGGGTAAGAATAAGTTGTGATGCTCATTTCACTCCTGTACCAACTACTCTCTGCACCCCTGGTCCATATTTCATCTCCCATGTTTTATTAATAGGTAGTGTACCGCCATCATTTTAATTTTAGTCAAATCTTTACTAAAGCTCAGCAAAGGGAAACAAAAAACCAAAACACTGGAGCTCTTTGGCATGACTACATCTACTTGACTTTATTATATATTCATAGCAATTTAGATATTTTATATCCCAAAAAGTCATAACATGGACAGGAAAACCACTTATGGGGAAAGTTACTATTAAATTTCATTATCTGCAAAAACAAATATTTTAGCATGACAACTGGAGTGGATGCTTCCATATTACTGGCACATCTCTCGTGTGAGCTTGTGCATGATGTTTCCTGCTTGTGTGTGTGTGTGTGTGTGGTTTTTATTTTCTTCTAGATACTATATATGATAGAGCATGGTATGTCCATTGTGTGGAGTGAATAGTCTAACACCATTCACAATAGGAAAAGCATGATGGTTTATTTAGCTTGGTTTGTATGTGTGGATTGATTAGTGTAGTTTGTTTATTGATACATATAATTTTGTTCTTTTACATTTGAATAATGCATTAACCATTCTGAAACTTTTCTTTGACTTGTCATTGTGAAATCATAGTAGACAAAAGGACACTGTTAGATGTTTTGTGATTTTTCATTTAATTAATTAATGTGTATAGTAACTCTTTGGAAGCTTGAAACAAATCTTATTTTTTTCCCTTCTGTCTCAGAAGTAAACTGGCTATGAGTATTTCGCTGCTGGCTTTTACTTTTTTTATTGGCAACAAAGCATTTATTTTTAAAAATCATAAAGATAGATCTTCTACAAAAAAAATTAGGAGAAAAAGAGAAGGTCACATTTTTTGCCTACTAGCTTTGACAGTGTCCTTTTAAGTGTGCTCCCTAATTTTTCACATTTCTAATATCTTATAAAAATTGTGATAAGTAGCCTTGCCTTTTAACACTGCAAAGATTTCAATACAACTGTCTGATGGACAAGTCATTCCTTTGTGTGGCTGGTTGGTTAAAGAATATTTCTTCAAAGATATCTTAGATGATCTAGGAGCATTCTTGTGGGCCTCTCCAGTAACTTGCTCTCTCTTTCAAAATTTTTGGTACAAGGAGAATATAAAAATGCAATCATGGGTTTGACCCAATTCTTATTGAAATAAATGGGAGTCTTTCAGTTTATTGCATCAGTTCTTATATCAGCAGAAGAATTACTGTAAATTGTGAAATGCAGCATTCTTCTTACTTTATACTTAAAAGCTCAAATGGAATGACTTATTTTACACAGTTGATATTCACTAAGCTTAAAATGGCAAGTTCTAATATTTGACTGACGTAATTCATATAACAGTTCAGACATACTCTGTCTAATAGAAAGTAAAAAAAAAAAAAACTAACTCATTTTCATGAAGATATTTTTATATTTCCCCGTACATCCATGGACATTCAAAAACTGGACAGCCAGAAATACGCTTAATAAAAATGTTCCCATTTGAAATGGATGAAAATTATTGACATTTAGTTTCAGGTACAAACATCTCAATCCCTGTGGCCATTTGTTTGTGAATTACATCCACATAGCCTGCTTCAAGGCTTTGCATGATCTGTACAATACCAAGTGTAATTTTCATAGGTGCATGAATAATATGCTAGGTCACTTTATGCATTTCACTTATATTTACTTCTCAACAGGAGTCAACAGAAAGTTCCAATACGACTATTGAAGATGAAGATGTGAAAGGTATGATTAACAGTTGGAAAGGCAAAATCATGGCTACATGCATATATTTCAGTAGGTTTTATTAACTTTTGTTAATATGTCAGATGTAGGGAGTTCCTAAATAATCCAAGGAGAACATACTATTATTTTTGAAAATCATGTTCATTGCTGAAGTTCTATATGTTGAGTTCTGACTTTGATAGTTTAACTTTTACATGTACCATCTCTGTAGCATTTTGGAATAAGGAAGTTTCTCATTTAAAATTATAGTTATGGCAGTAGTAAGTGTAGATTTAAAAACTAATGGCATTTAATATTATTTTAAATTTCATTTTGTATATGGTATTTTGAATTTTTTTTTGTTTGCTTGCTTTAATTCATGTGTTTTTAATGCATTTTTTCAGATCAACATTTATAAAACATTTCTGTTCAGATGCCAGTGTTTTTTTGTGCTTCTCTTGTATTCTGGCCCTATAATTGTCTTAACTTCAGTCACTTTTTTCTTTTCTTTTCAATTTTCTGCACAATAACCTTCTTAATTTTGTAATCTTTTTGGTTATTTTTTTAGGTTTTTTTTTCTTTTTTGAATTCTTTGCTGTGACATTATTCATTCTTATTTTAATAACATTTTGTGGGTTTAAAACCAGTATATTCAGCTTGTGTGTTATATGTTTCATACAAGACATTGGTTTTTAGCTTTAAGTACAAAATTTTAGCTATAGTGGATCCACAAAACAGAGACAGGAATAAGAAGGGACATGATGAAAAATAAGAGGGGAAGTGGTAAGAAAAAGAGGGATTTCTCAGTTAATTAACCATTAGAGCAGAGGTAGGCAACCTATGGCACTCAGACTGCCCAGGTCCGGGGTTCCCTGCATTTTAATTTAATTTTAAATGAAGCTTCTTAAACATTTTAAAAACCTTATTTATTTTACATACAACAATAGTTTAGTTATATATTATAGACTTCTAGAAAGAGACCGTCCAAAAACGTTAAAATGTATTACTGGCACACAAAACCTTAAATTAGAGTGAATAAATGAAGACTCGGCACACCACTTCTGAAAGGTTGCTGACCCCTGCATTAGAGTGTTGGGCTGGTTTTGCTCTGTACTATACTAGAAGTGTTATATTTGTGGGTGTCACTATTAAAGTGTTTATTAGCAGAAATATGCATTAAAATATAGATTCAAAGATGCTGGAGTTTTCAATAGCTTCAAGACTGAGAGAGAACATTTTAGAATATGAAACAAATTCAGTGGATGCAGTTGCTCAAATCATGTTTGGTAAACTGTTGTTTTATTTCTGGATAGTGGAGCATGCAATGTCTTTGTTTGATAAAGTAAGTGGTGTTGCCAGAGTAAGGGACTGATAATGTAATGCTTTAGGACTCATGAGTATCTCCAAGTCAGAAATGTAATAAGAAATACAAGATAAAATAATTCTTTCATAAACAATGGAGTGTCCTACTATCTGGCATTCAAATGAACATCAGTAAACCTGGTGATATCCTACATATTGTCTATTTTAGACAGAGTTCTTTTGCTTAATGAGGTATATAGCTTCTGTTTCACTTTTATTTTGTGTGCTATAAAATTTTATCCCAGGGTCAAGTAACAATGTTCTCCTGCTAAGCAGTGTTGTATGGTTTGGTATCACTTCAACAGGATCATTCATCTCAAACAATAGATAGAAATACCTATGTAGGCTCCAGAGAAAAACTTAGTTATAAAAAAAGAGGATGATGACAGGTCCATCAGTGCCCAGTCCCTGAAATATTGTGGAATTGATGGAATGAAGTGTAGCAACTGATACTAACAGATAATCCCAGCTCCATGCCCCATTCGGAAGGGGGAACATAAACATAAGGTGCCTGTCCATATAACCTGGGGTAAGTTTCCTCCACTATCCAAATGGTACTGATTAACTAAGTAACTTTCTTTCCTTTCTTATGTGCTTTGAGCAATGAACTAGTGAACAATGTTGATGTTTAAAGTATTATTGGAGTTAGCTCCCACTGAAAGGAATGAGGCAGTTCACACTTCAGAGTGGTTGTTTCATGCTCCCTGCAAACGCAGGAATACAATTGGTTAAGCTCATCTTCATGTACTGAATGTTTTCTGTTGAAATGTAATAGCTAGACACATTTTCCCCCCAATGAAAGCTGATCCTCTGGAGAAAAATGGGAGGACTGTCTGCTGCCTACCTTTCTGGCTAATCCTTCATGCCTTTCTCCCCCCCACACCCCCCCAAGGGGAGTGTGCTCCACCCTTTGGGAAAAACTTTTATATGGATTCAAAACACACCTACCTTAAAAATGTAATTGGAACTATCCAGCATTCACTGCTACCTGAATATATTAGGCTGAACTCAGTGCTGTACAAAGCAGATGGAACTATCCAAGCTTAAGAATGCTTCTTGTCCCACCCTTTAGAACGTCCTGTTTACTTCCCCTTCCTATCACCAACACTCAATTCACACAAAATAGCATTCCAACATTTCTAAGTAAATCCCAGGGAACATGTGTGGTGCTATTATATAACTACTCCTCTACAAGTCCCATGAAATATATGACACTTACCTGATGACTCCAAGGTATTTTGGTCCCTGCAAGTTCATGTGACTGTGATCTCACCAGCCCAGTTCCTCTCAAACAGGTATTACCGAAAACCTCATCAGAAGGCCTAATAAACAAATGGGTAATGAAGCAGTCAAACCTTTATTTAATTTTTCCTTTTATTTAAGTAAAAGGCTATCAGAAAAACACCCAGCACAGTGTGCGATCACACCTTTTGCAGCACAATCTCATTATTAATAATATTTTTGTTCCCGATTACTGAGCAAAAGAATAATGGGAAAACTATTTTTAAACAGCCAGTTAATCTTGACATTTCAAAATCAGGCACTGGAGATGATCACAATTAAATAGCTCTATGTAACTTTGTGCAAATTCAAAAATAAGCCAGTTTGCAAGCTTTCATCCACATATTAATGTAGCTAAATATTTCACATTCTCTTCTTTGAAAGACAGCTAAACAAATTTCTCTGAAAAATACTGGTTAGTTCCAACAAACCGTGTATTGCTTTTTCCTCCAAAGCAGCAGAGGCTCGGAAAGTGAGATTTAGAATTTCTTCCCGAATTTAATTGAAATTTAATTTAATGAAATTTAATTTTGGAAAGTATTGTCATTTGCAGTAAGGTAAGGTTGGGGTGTTTTTGTTTGTTTTTTGATCCATGATAGATTGTTGGTGCAGTTCCTTTGACTCCCCATTACGATCAAAAATGAAAAAATTTGGAAAATATTTAAAACACTGTGGCAATGTAAATGCTTCCATTATTTCCTGCAGGTGCTTTGGATTCATTTATTGTAGTCATTTACGGTGTAAATGAGCCATTAGATGTGTTTAGGGTTGTAAACCTTTCAGGGCAGGGATTTTCTCTACTGTGTTTGTACAGCAATCAACACAATAGGGCTCCAATCCCAATTGGAGCTTTTGGATGCTACTGTAGTATAAATATTTACTATTAATATAGTGTGGGTGGGGGGAAATAAATTATCCAGAATTAACCACAGATGCTGTAGAAGCTCAAAATCATATTCATAATTATACGCTGCTCTGTTAGCTCCACTGAACAAGTTGACACTTGAAGAGACCTTTTCAGACTCAAAATGTGCGCATTAAAATGCAGTTCATTTTTCTCTTTGCCTGTGTTCAACACTTCATTGACTTTCGTTTTGCTGTGCACTATTCATGGGGATGTCACAAGAAGGCAGTAGACACGTTCCCCAGAGGCCTGGATAATACTCACATGAGTTCCTTCTTCACCTAGGCTCACCTTCCTTCTTTACTTGCTGCTCAAATTCCTTAATTGATGATTCCAGGACAACTGCATCCCAAAAATGTGGCACAGGGCAAAGGTCATAGCCATTCCAAAACCAGGAGAAGCATTGGAAGATTTTAAGAGCTATTGACCCATTTCTCTCCGTTGTGTTACATATAAGCTTATGATTCTGAGAGAGACTGATTCTGATGCACATCAGTGAGGTTATCAAGCCACAACTGCCCTTTGTTCAGGCTGACTTCAGACAAGGAGAATGTAAGGCAAACCCGTAGACAGACCAGGGCTGTTCACTCAGCTACACTCAGCTACAAAGACTCACCCCTCCAGCAGAGCCTTCAGTGACTCATCTCTAAGGCATGCTGGGGCAACTCAACTACACCAACTTATCCCTCAAAGCAGAGCCTGCAATGACTCATCACTCAGGCATGCCTATCCCTGAGCAGGGCTGAGGTCAAATTACCCCCCAGGCACAGGTATTGCCCTAACTTGCAGTGAGAGTGGATGCCTACACTGCCGACGTTACAGCGCGGCAGCACTGTGACATGGGCAGTGTAGACAAACTTTATTGCCAAGGGAGAACTCTCCCGGCAATTTAAAAAAAAAAAAAAAAACCCACCCTGAACAAGCAGTGGTAGCTTTATCACCGAGAGCCAGGCTCCTGGCGATAAAGCGCCGTCTATACTGGGGATTTTCAGCGCTAAAACTTTTGTCCCTCAGGAGTGTTTTTTCACACCCCTGAACGACTAAAGTTTTAGCACTGAAAGTAGCAGTGTAGACACAGCCTTAATCTGTTCAACATCACTACTCAGCTAGGAACTCTCCTGCTGCCTCGCAGTGTTACAGGTGCCCTAAGGTTTGAGCTTGCCTTCAATCCTATCCCTGTTGCTGCCCCAGCCTTGCCCAAGCCTTGTTCCAGCCCACTTCAGACTTGTCTGTACCCTATTCCAACCTTGCTCCAGCCCTGTTTCTGACCCACTCCAGCCCTGCACCTGCCTTCTCCCCCCTAGACCATTGGACTGACTCCAACCCTGCTTTGACCTACATCCGGACTCCGACTATAATCCTGATTTGGCTTATCTATGGACTCTGACCCCAGTTCTTATCCATGGCCCGTCCCTGGATTCTGGTTTAACACTGCCCTCAGCTGGTCCTGACTCTGCCTCCAGCTTTGACTCTTGGTACCCGTCCTCAACCACTACTCCAACCACCAGGCCTGACTGCCTAGAACCTAGAGCCTGACAGATGGTGCACCTAAGATCACCTAACACAAGATATTGAACATGCCTTTGTGCCATTCTGGCAGGCTTGTCAGCTGCATTCAACACTGTCTAGCATGTGGGGCTGACCACTAAGTTTCTGCAGACTATTTCCTGTAAGCCTATGGTGTGGTTCATCATGGAAATAACAAAATGGAGCTTCATCTTGCAAGCTGGAGACCATCATTTGGCTTTGGAGTCTTCGTAATGCGCTCCTGCAAGGATCCATTCTAGTGCCTCTCCTTGTCAACATATATACTTATGACCTACCAACATGGGTAGTAATCTACAAAATATCTAAGAGTGATTCAGCAGGGACATGAACGCTCTGGCTACTTAGCTTCATCAGTGGAGACTTGCATTAAATGAGTCTTAAGAAGGTGGCTGCAACCTTCCATCTGAATAATTGCCTGGCCAATCGGCCCCTTACAGTTTGTGTTGAGGATCGTTCACTCCCTTTCCAGCCAGAGGTCACTAACTGAAGAGTCAAATTGGAACTTGGCCTAACATACCAGTCTCATTTAGAACATTTAAAGTAAAAGTTTACTTCCTGCACTGCCTTGATCCAGAGGCTAGCAGGAACCTCCTGGAAGCCGAGGCAAATGTTCTATTCACCTCATTCCCGGGCTGGTATTCTCGCATCAGTAGAGTAGTATGCAACAATTTGGGACAGAAGTTGGCATATGCATCTCATTGATTCGGAGATGAACACAACCACACATCATTAGTGGTCGTCTCTGCTGTACTTTAACATCTGATTTATATGTGGTGGCACCTATAGCTCCCATAAAACTGTGGAGGATTATGAGGAATGAAAACAACCCACTGAATACAAATCTGTCAACAGGTGCAAATAAGCAACCCATACTTCCTATCAGGAGATCTACCCACTTCCAAAGAAAACACCTTCACGTGTGTCAGGGTTCCCTCCCCACTCTGAATTCTGGGGTACAGATGTGGGGACCCGTATGAAAGACCCCCTAAGCTTATATTTCACCAGCTTAGGTTAACAACTTCCCCAAGGCACAAATTCCTTGTCCTTGGACGGTATCGCTGCCACCACCAAGTGAGTTAGACAAAGGTTCAGGAAAATGATCACGTGGAGTTCCTGTTTCCCCAAAATATCCCCCCAAGCCCCTTCACCCACTTTCCTGGGGAGACTTGAGAGTAATATACCAACCAAATAGGTAGACAAGGTGAGCACAGACCAGACCCTTGGGTTTTTAGGACACTAAAAACAAATCAGGTTCTTAAAAACAGAACTTTATTATAAAGAAAAAAGTAAAAGAAGCACCTCTGTAAAATCAGGATGGAAGATAATTTTACAGGGTAGTAAGAGTTAAAACACAAAAGATTCCCCTCTAGGCAAAACTTTAGAGTTACAAAAACCAGGAATAAACCTCCCTCTTAGCATAGGGAAAATGTCTCATGCTGCCAGCCCAGTGCCAATCTCAAATGAACAATGGCACATTAGGGCCAACTGCTGTTTCTTCATAGAGTGGCAGCTACTCTGGAACAGAAGGGCAGGCGTGCTGGCAAACTTCGGCCCTGAGTTACATCTACTTATTTGCGACCTTGGATGTAGATCATGGACTAGTCTTAACAGACTGCTGAGAGGAAAAGGCAGAGTGGCTGCCACAATGCAGAAATTTGGTTTAGCCCAATCCTCAGAGCATGTCTGTGGTATAGTGTTTTAGCCCAATCTTCACCACCATTGTGTGGTAGGGATGCAGATGGTCTCACACATGGTGGAGAAGAACACAGTTAGAAGATTGGAGGATGAACATCATACTACCCTTGATGCAGTAGTCGGAGATGGCTGAACAATCTAATTATCGACTTGTAATGCAGAATAAAGAAGTTCCTTTTGCCCTGTTATTTTAGAAACCAGTATAGCTACAGAAAATTCCCAATTGTACAGGTTTGCTTAGTGTGTCACTGTCCACTTGAAAATAAAGAAGAGGCCTAAATGAAGTACTGTAGTTAGATTTTGTTTTTATACTCACTGTTTCCAAAAGAAAGAAATCCCTGAAAAAAGTTGTTGGGTTAATACAGGTAACACAAGTTGGTCATCACATGACATTAAGTGTAAATAAAAAACAAAGTCCCATGTTTTTTCTACGTAGGTCTCGGGGTGTTTCAGATGTTTGTAGCACACAGAACAAGTGTATGAGGGCATGATAGGTATGTAGGGAAGAGCTACAGAAGAAAGGGCAGTATGTAAAAAGGTCATAAAAATACTCTTGAACTTCAGCAGAAGGCATGTTCAAAAGAGGAAAATTCTCACTTCCATGATGTCACTCATCAAATTGTTCTCTTGGCCCATGTAGTTTTATTGTTTTTGCTTCAGTCATGATAAAAAATATTTGCAGAGACTATGGGAATTATAGTGGATACTCCAGTAGGAGATATTTTAGAAAGCCAAAATTAACACTTAATTTTGGAATAGGTTAAATCCATTTTCTTGAAGTGTGGTTTGATTCTGTAAAAAGTATATTATGGAGTCCCCATTTTTCATTTCTCATTTACTTCCATGCCAAATATGTATGCAATGTTGTTATAGCTGTGTTGGTCACAGGATATTAGAGAGACAAGGTGGCTCTCTAATATCCACCTTGCCTCTCTAATACCAAATATGTTCATTTTACAAGTAAAAAAATTTTTTTCTAACTCTCAGCCTTGCAAAATGAATCGTAGGCCTGAAAATCAAGGTTGGTTATTTTCTTCTCAAGCAACATCACCAGTAAGAAAATTATCTCATCGATGGTGCTTGTGGAACCTTATTGCCTTCAAGAAGACAATGAGATCCCCTAAGTATAACTTGTTAGCGCTAGAATTGGAACTTAGAAAACAATTGTGCTGATGATTTGTCAGAAGGAATATAATCGTCTCTCCCAGCTGAATCAGTAGCTCACTCTTTCTTAGCTGTGTTGACTTTGCAGGTAAAACACAGGGAACAAAGTACTAAGAAGTTGTTAGTCATTGAAGGCAACAGATACAATTCTGTATGCACATGGAGCAGATGTAAAACCTAACAAGATGTGCCTTTTTCACATAACGACTTTTCAGACTACAATGAGATTTCAAAAATGCAGATGACTTGATACTAGCTGTAGCAGTAAATGGGATCTTGGGAGCTTTGTTACAGTTAACCTCTCACTTGTCAAGGGAGTGATAGTCCTAATCAAAACCAGGGCAAATGTCCTCAGAGTTTCACTGAATACTAGATTGTGACTGTAAAGCCACAACCACTCAGTAGGAGAGGCAGGGATGTGCATTGCCCTAGCATGAGGCATTATAGACTTTTTTGAGTACCCATGGGAGAAGACCCCTCCTACTATCTTGGAAAGGTTTCATCATGTGTACTCCTTACGCCTGCTCAGCAGTGTTAACACTGCCTATTGTTCTCTCCACTCCTTTTTCCACTACATCTGGAGAGACTGGAACCGCTCAAGAGGTTCTTAGGGCTTACGCTGGCCCTCTGCACTTGGGTAAATTTTTTCACACGTTGTACAAGGGGTGGGGAGCAGATTTCCTGTGCTCTCTTCCCCTCAGGTTCACACACATGCATAGCTAATTACAATCTAATTGTAGATTATGCTTTGTAGTAGTATATGATCTAGAACTAACTTTAATTAAGTCACTGTAGTAGTATATGATCTAGAACTAACTTTAATTAAGTCACTGATGTTGCCTTCTGTTCTCAAAATTTTAGTGTGTGATTTACCTTGACTTGAGCATGCTTCAGGTATATTGGCAACCAGTAACTTCTCAGTTTAAATAACAGCATAATGATAATGATTTCAGTTAATGGAAAGCAATAGCTTGAAGAACAATTAAGTTTATCTGCAATTGATGTGAAGAAAAATAGTTGCAGTGTAATTTATTTTATTCGTAATATCCTCCTTCAAACCATTCTGTGTAGTTTAGCAACTAACCTCATTAACTATATAATTTAATTATAGCTGAGCCTCTGCACTATTAGAGATAATGCCATGTTGATGATTAGAGATAATACCATATAATACGCCCATATTTTCTTGGGTTTATAATTTAACTATAAAAGTTTGTTGGAAACTTAGCTCATCCAGGAATGCAGTTATAAGAGAACGTAAATAAAAAATGTTTTGCTTAAGATTGTTTATTTGATTGTTTAATATCAAAATTAACAAAGGTTTATATACCCTTTATACTCACTGTTTCCTGATATGAAGGATAATAACAATACATGTCTAGGTTAGAAGAGAGAGTGGTCCTGCTCCTGGTTCTGCTACGGAGCAGTTAACAAATGCAATAGAAACTAAGCAGCAACATTGTTGGGCAGAGCAGCAAGGGCTTGATAGCTGTTTATTTTCTAAGCTGTCCTGTCCTTGGAATGGTCTCCATTGCTCCTGATCCCATAGAAGTCATCTGTGTCCTGGTTAAATTAAAGAGAAAAGTGGAAAATTGGCTGAAGGACATAAGAGAACTCCTGTTAATGACCTTAATTACAAAAGTGTTATCAGGAGTCACGAAGCAGTCTTCTCAAGGGAGAACAATAAACATCTGAAACACCTCAATAATGCTGCTGTGTTGTACAGCCTACACAAAGTCTAGTCAGTACCATTAGGTGGAGAGAGCACAAGATGACTGTGCCTACAGATAGTGGCAGGCCCATTTGCTATTCCTGAGGTCCCTTGCCCAGAGTGTGGAGTCTTCTCCCTCCTTGCGCCCTTGCAGATGTAATCACCACATAGTGGGCAGGAAGGAGGTGAGTGTGCAGGGAGAGTGGAAGCTGTACCTGTGAAGAGACAAGCTCCTCTGCATGTTGGGGAGCTCCAGGAAGCATTGTGGCTCTCTGAGTCACAGTTCTTCCACAAATTCCCACTTTGGCACAACTCTTTACTCAGGGTTGTCCCTGTTAGGCACTATTGGTTCCTACATTTTAGTGACCCTTTTGTGGACCCACTTATCCCTCTTGCCCCAAAGGATAATGAAGAATATTATTGTCACTGAGGCTGTTGAGATATAAAATGCAAAATACCATTTAATAATTTGATGGAGAATAAATATGTGGAATAGCTGATCTAACTGGAGCTGATGTATTGTTGATTGAAAATGAAAAATTTTGAAATGTCCGTGTTTCATTAACATTGCTGCTGGAGGGACTCTCTAACATTTTGCCAGTTAATTACAGTGCAGCAATAAAAGTTTGCTTGTGTGTTCCAGTAGAATACCTGATAAGATACATATATATTGGGGCAGATTATGAAGAGTTCTGAATGGAAGCAGTGACTTGAGGAATCCTCTTCTGATCCGAAGAAGTGAGGTTTTTACTCATGAAAGCTTATGCCCAAATAAATCTGTTAGTCTTTAAGGTGCCACCAGACTCTTTGTTGTTTTTGTAGATACAGACTAACACGGCTACCCCCTGATACTCTTCTGATGTTGTTTTTCTCATTGTTTAGCATCAGTCTGTTCAGGAATACTGTACAAGTTCCTATTAGACTCAGCAGGTATCATTCCTGAGAAAGAAGTGGCTCAGGACTATTTAGAAAAGCTGGACGAGCACAAGTCCATGGGCCGGCTGCGCTGCATCCGAAAGGTGCTAAAGGAGTTGGTTGATGTGATTGCAGAGCCATTGGCCATTATCTTTGAAAACTCATGGCGATCGGGGGAGGTCCCGGATGGCTGGAAAAGGCTAATGTAGTGCCCATCTTTAAAAAAGGGAAGAAGGAGAATCCGGGGAACTACAGGCCAGTCAGCCTCACCTCAGTCCCTGGAAAAATCATGGAGCAAGTCCTCAAGGAATCAATTTTGAAGCACTCCAAGGAGAGGAAAGTGATAAGGAACAATCAGCATGGATTCACCAAGGGCAAGTCATGCCTGACTATAACCTAATTGCCTTTTATGTTGAGATAACTGGCTCTGTGGATGAGGGGAAAGCAGTGAACGTGTTATTCCTTGACTTTAGCAAAGCTTTTGATACGGTCTCCCACAGTATTCTTGCCAGCAAATTAAAGAAGTATGGGCTGGATGAGTGGACTATAAGGTGGATAGAAAGTTGGCTAGATCATCGGGCTCAATGGGTAGTGATCAATGGCTCCATGTCTCGTTGGCAGCCAGTATCAAGCGGCGTGACCCAAGGGTCGGTCCTGGGGCTGGTTTTGTTCAATATCTTCATTAATAATCTGGAGGATGGCGTGGACTGCACCCTCGGCAAATTTGCAGATGACACTAAACTGGGAGGAGTGGTAGATACACTGGAGGGTGGAGATAGGATACAGAGGGACCTAGACAAATTGGAGGATTGGGCCAAAAGAAATCTGATGAGATTCAACAAGGACAAGTGCAGAGTCCTGCACTTAGGAGGGAAGAATCCCATGCACTACTACAGACTAGGGACCGACTGGCTAGGCAGCAGTTCTGCAGAAAAGGACCTTGGGGTTACCGTGGACGAGAATCTGGATATGAGTCAACATTGTGCCCTTGTTGCCAAGAAGGTGAACAGCATTTGGGGCTGTATAAGTAGGAGCATTGCCAGCAAATGGAGGGACATGATCATTCCCCTTTGTCCAGTTTTGGGCCCCACACTACAAGAAGGAAAAATTGTGGAAAATGTGGCAAGAGTCCAGCAGAGGGCAATAAAAATGATTAGGGGGCTGGAGCACATGACATATGAGGAGAGGCTGAGGGAACTGGGATTATTTAGTCTGCAGAAGAGAATAATGAGAGGGGATTTGATAGCTGCTTTCAACTACCTGAAAGAGGGTTCCAAAGAGGATGGATCTAGGCTGTTCTCAGTGGTAGCAGATGACAGAACAAGGAGTAATGGTCTCAAGTTGCAGTGTGGGAGGTTAGGTTGGATATTAGGAAACATTTTTTCACTAGGAGGGTGGTGAAGCAGTGGAATGGGTTACCTAGGGAGTGGTGGAATCTCCATCCTTAGAGATTTTTAAGGTCAGGCTTGACAAAGCCCTGGCTGGGATGATTTAGTTGGGGATTGGTCCTGCTTTGAGCAGGGGGTTGGACTAGATGACCTCCTGAGGACCCTTCCAACCCTGAGATTCTATGATTCCCATCCTGCTCCTAACACAGTACACAAACTTAGTCCAATATAGGGAGTATTATTATTATTAATTTATTTATTATTCATTTAAATAACAAATATAAACCTTCAGCTAGCTTGAGTATATTTGTGTTTGCCTGTTCCTAGGGTTGCTCCTGGCAGCACCTCTTTGTCTATACCCGTTATTCCCTCTATCCCTTGAAGTGATATTCAAACTATTTTATATCATGGATTAAAGGTGATGGGATCCACTTGTTCTGACTACTAGAATGAGACAGGGGAACAGCAGCTTTGCATTATGCAAGGTCCCATAACCTGGCATATCTTGCTAATATATTGTGACTTTTGTAGTCACTGCCACTTTAAGGGATTTGTAGAGGCTGACCACAATAGAGGCAAAGGCTGGAAACTTTCTGCCTATGGAGAAGAGAAAAAGTTAGGATGCCTTCGGGGATTCTGGGAAGAGCACACTGAGAAGTTACACCCGGCTTATTTCTAGAGATGCAGCATATGTAAAAATGTTCTGGGCCCACTCCTAACCTGGCATGCCCACTTTAGAGTGTTACAAGTGCTTGAAGGTACTTAATATGCCCCCATTCTTTTTACACTGTGCACAAACTGAACAGGCAGCAGAATTGTGGTTTTCTCTTGTGCACATATACATAGGTCTTCCCCTACCCCACCCATTTGCACACATATGGAGCAGCAACCAGAATGCAGTGGGATATACTCAACTTGTGATACACACAAATCTTTTAATTTGTCGTCAATTAATTTGTTTATTTCGAAGGTTATTAATTTGAGTGTTTACAGACAGCATTACAGATATGTGGGCACTATGAATCTGTGCAAGACTTAATTTTCCTGGAGGATTCCTTTTATGCAGAGCATGTGTGTGCACGTGCATGTGTGCGTGTGTGAATGTATATAGGCATTGTGGTTAGTTAAGAGGTTTGAATATTTTAAAAAGCAGCCTGAGTTCTGCTTTCACAAATCTGTCTTCAAGCGCAGTTTCTTACTCCTTGACTTGATCAGAGACGTGCAGGGCATATTCTAACGTTGTATGTCAGGGCGTTATGCTATTGGTTTGTATTAGAAGGGAGGTATTTCTGTAATTTGGAGGCAGTGAAACCAGAGCAAGAGTTCATTTTTCATACATTTTAATGTAATAGTTTCCATTTAAAAATAATACTGCAACTAAATGTGGGTCATCAAACCATAGCCATGTACAGGTATGTGTTTTTAAAAGTGAATTTTTAATAGAAACTTTCTTTATAAGACAATGGTAAAGCGCAAGACTTCTAAAAATATATACTGGGACAAATGTTGTGCATGGAACCCTTTGTACCAGTTTAGGGCACTTTGACACATAAGGACATCACTGTAACTATAGATTATGTTGACATCCAAGTGGTAGTAAAGGGACCTGGAAATAATTGCAGCTGTGGAAATGAAGATGAGTTTTCAAATTTAGCTCAGTAAAGGGCATCTGACAGGAATACCTGTGGGATTTCTCCTCCTTTTATGAAGGTAGATTATGAGGCCCAAACACATCAACAGCATCTCTCCAGTGTAAGAATGGTAGATATGTTTTCTCACTAATATTGTAGAATACCTTCTTTATTTTTTGCCAGTAATACACCTAAGCTTTAGAGAGGTGATTTGTTGAATGTGAAATGGTCTGGATATCTAGATTTCTCATGATGGTGTGTCCCTGAGGATGGATTGATGTAAACAATAGTAAGAGTGATGATTTCCCATAGGCAAAAGTGCTGAGCTTCAGGGCATTTTCAAAGCAGATAAATTCTGGTTCATCTGTGCTGCTCAATTTGTCCATATGGTGGGTACCTTTTATATGTAATCCATTTATGAAATGCTTACATATGATTTGTTAATTTGAATTCATTTTATTCTGGTTTAAAATTATATGAATAAACCAATTTAAATTAAACAGGTTGAATTATATATTGTTTGTTGTTTAGCTTACTTATTATTTTCACAAAACTAGTCTTTTCAGACCCAAAGAATATAAGAGTATGGCTCTTTTCAAACCAATTACATCACAGTATCCAATTAAAGGGATTGACACTTAGCACTGGCATCTGAACAGAGACATTTGTTGATACCACTGTCTCCTTTTCCTTGACCTCAATCCTCATTTCCCTAAAATGCATTGTTAATGTTATTTTTGTGTTCAGATATTTTATCAATTTGTTTGTGATTAAATTACCGTTTTTTTGGCCTTCTTTTTTTCTTTCCTCACATCTCCATGCCCCACATACAGCTTTCAAAAAGGAGGGTGACATGGAGAGGTTATGTTCTGCTCACCACTCCTCTTCTTCCATTGCTTCTTCATCTCACTGGTCACCATCTTTGCTGTGCCCCAGCAGCCGCTCCTGCTGTCAGTGTCTACTGAGGATTCTGATCATGCTCTACCTCTTCATCTTTGTTTGTTCATATGTTGTGTTTCTTTCCATCAATTCAGCGGCCAAGTCCATGGAAAATGTAAACTCACAAAGTCACTCGCATGAGTCTGAGCCTTTCCAATCCACTCCTTCCTCTGTGCTGTGTAAGTTGAGAGATACCATCAGTTGAGATGGCACCCCATCTCACAGTCAGACAAAAGACCTTTGCGATCTGGCCTAGATTGACCATTATTTTTGTTGTTGTTTAAATACTATGGTTTGGGTGGGTCTTGCATTTGATTGTTTTGTTCTTTAGTTAAAGCAGCATCATTTACTATAGTAAATAGCTATTAATATTTCTGGAAAAGAGTAAGTCATCTGTGTGGCAGATTAATGCTCCAAGGAAGTCATTCCTGAAATCTGCCTTGAAGGCTGGGTAAAGTCCAATTCCATTGTGTAAAATGTCTGTGCAGAAGAGTAGAATGAAACCTTGTGTGATAAGCCTGACATAAGAAAAGCAATCCTTGTATGGAACAGAATTATTTCACATGGATTAGGGGGATGTTTCTGGTGACATGGATGGAATGATCAGTCTTGAGGTCTTTGCATATACCCTGTATAGCTCCTCTCTTTAAAGCTGTACAGATCATCTTGAACAGCATAGGGCAGGATGGAACAGCATCCGAGCAATAACCCACCAAATTAATTATTTGTTATGTTTATGAATAACATAACTAAGGCACCTGCCTTGGCTTCAGTTGTTAGAGGTGTGTTGAACTCCTGGACCTAGGCTACAAGGGTGTTTGGTGAGGGAATCTTTCTCCCTCTCCCTCACTCATATGACACTGTTCATGCCAGGGAAGATTTGTTGCCAAATTAAACTTCAGTGGGTGTGCTTTGACACACTTATTTTTCATTATGGATAAATAGTTATGAAATTTTCTAGACTGTAGGCAAACACTAACTATGCATAACTGATATTCTAGAAATCCGAAACAGCACATGAGAAGCAACAATGTGGCCAAAGGACAGGTCCTGTGTAGTGTGTAAGATTTCTTGTAAAAAGGTTACAAAGGGAAGTGAGATAATCCAGTGAAAAAAATACCAAAAGCTGTGATTTTTAACTCTTTTATTCTCTCTGTATCCATTCATTTTTCATCAAAGCCCCATGAAAAATTTAAATAGCACTCAAATGCAATATTCTATATTTTGGTTTTGTCATTCCAGTAAAAGAAGGAGTGATGGTTGACATAACCGTATAGATGCTAGTTGTTGATTTTATGAGGTTCATGAACAACATGTTGTGTTTGCATCCTTTTTGAGTATCAAATAATTTGTGCTACTTGGAAGGTAACTCCAAGAAGCAAGGCAGTTGTGTTTTATCCAGTTGTAAACCACTGTGCACATCTATGGAACAAAATAATAAGATGACCCTACTGTGCATGGATCTGTATGTTTGCTGAGGTTATATCTCACTTTCTTGGGGCTTTTGCACTTTTTTGCTGATCTAATCTAGAAACAGATATGGCACTGGCAAGTTAGTTAGAACACACCAGATCACATGTGCTGCCACTTAATACATTTTTCCTATATAATGTGCAGAATACTTAGATGTGGGCATTTAATAGATAGATAGAAGAGAGAAGAATCAGTGTTGAATGAAAAGGCTCTAACTGATGGGACTTGCTGAGTTCAGCTGACCTGCAGCTACATTGTTTGTCACATCATAGAAATAGCATTGGAGGGGAAAGAAAATGTAAAAGCAGGACAAAGAAAATATATAAACCGGGTGGGCTACAGAAAGGGTCACGGTGTACTAAAGTAAAGAACATCTCACATGACCAGATGTAGTTTTATTGTTGATTTCAACGATGTATAGACCACAAGTAATATCACAGTCTTTGTAGGAAGTGGATTGGAAATTTGGCTGCCTTGAAAGGGTGTACTGTAGTGTGTAAGGATATAGTATTAACAATATCAACAAATCTGTACTACTTCTGTCCAGTCCTCCCTTCCCCCCAGCAACACAAAACACACAAGCTCCCTAACCCCTTCTCCCCTTACAAAAAACTTCTCACTGTGCTTATATAAAACGACAGATATTTTCTTTAAGAAATGGCATAATGCTATTAAACAGCCATCTGCTGTATGCAAAATAATTTCATAATGATAGCCTGCTATAACTGATCTGATTGCTCACAACAGAGAATGTCTTAGTTTAAATCCCTATTTTGGCAATGATTCTTGAAAACATGGTTAATCATCATGGTAATTGTCAAGGCTGGATCACCACTTTGAACTGGTACAAATGTAGGGGCCCGCATGAAAACTTCTAAGCTTAACTACCAGCTTAGCTCTGGTTCCGCTGCCACCATTTCCCTCCCTGGGAAGCCTGAGAAACCTTTCACCAACTCCCTGGTGAGTACAAATCCAAACCCCTTGGATCTTAAAACAAGGAGAAATTAACCATCCCCGCTCCTTCCTCCCACCAACTCCTGGTGAATCAAGATCCAAACCCCTTGGATCTTAAAAACAAGGAAAAATCAATCAGGTTCTTAAAAAGAAGGCTTTTAATTAAAAAAAAAAATTAAAAATCATCTCTGTAAAATCAGTATGGAAATTAACCTTACAGGGTAATCAAACTTAAAGAGCTCAGAGGACTCCCCCCTAGTCTCAGGTTCAAAGTACAGCAAACAAAGATAAACACTCTAGTAAAAGGTACATTTACAAGTTGAGAAAACAAAGGAAAACTAAGATGCCTTGCCTGGCTATTTACTTACAAATTTGAAATAGGAGAGACTTGTTTAGAAAGATGTGGAGAACCTGGATTGATGTCTGGTCCCTCTCAGTCCCGAGAACGAACACTCTCCCAAACAAAGAACACAAACAACAGCCTTCCCCCCCCCCAAGATTTGAAAGTATCTTGTCCCCTTATTGGTCCTTTAGGTCAGATGCCAGCCAGGTTACCTGAGCTTCTTAACCCTTTACAGGGAGAAGGATTTTGGAGTCTCTGGCCAGGAGGGATTTTATAGTACTGTACACAGGACAGCTGTTACCCTTCCCTTTATAGTTATGACAGTAATATATCAGATTGGTAGTTAATCTCCAGTCCTGAGCTTTGTGTAAAGTATTATAAGTCGGTGGGGAACACATGCTGGTTCTACAGACTTGTGTATTCAAGAGGTCCTGGGTTT
Source organism: Trachemys scripta elegans (assembly GCF_013100865.1). Taxonomy (NCBI): domain Eukaryota; kingdom Metazoa; phylum Chordata; order Testudines; family Emydidae; genus Trachemys; species Trachemys scripta. The sequence goes on along the minus strand of NC_048302.1, from coordinate 34,700,473 downwards.
TATGTCTTGCATACTTCAATATATGCATATACATTGATTACCCTTAAGAACTTTCCAGAATTACAGTAGGCAAAATAGCTAAGTGTCTGCAATTATCTCAGTATCTGCAGTATTCATTTCTACTTTCTATACTTACTATAGGAAATACCTGGAATACTACAATTACTGGGGTAAAGTTAAGATATCTAAAGCATTTTCTAAGACAGTTGCAGGTCTTTAAGGGTGACCATTGTGACGGATTCGGTCACAGAGACCCCCTTGGGACTGTCACCTGATGTGCTGAAATTATCTCCGAGCCTGTTTTCCCTGCCAGCTTGGGACTCCAGAACCCTGCCTTGTTGAGCCAGATATGCTAGCCTGCTGCAACACAGACCCAGGTCTGGTTCACACACCCAAAGCTGCAGACTTTAACTACAAACTGTTCAGCAGGTAACCTGCCTCAAGCACCCAGACACCCAGCTCCCAATGGGATCCAAACCCCAAATAAGTCCATTTTACTCTGTATAAAGCTTATACAGGGTAAACTCATAAATTGTTCGCCCTCTATAACACTGATAGAGAGAGATGCACAGCTGTTTGCCCTCCCCCCGCCCCCGGTATTAATCACTTACTCTGGGTTTACTAATAAACAAAAGTGATTTTCTTAACTATAAAAAGTAGGATTTAAGTGGTTTCAAATAACAGGCAGAACAAAGTAGATCACCAAGCAAAATAAAGCAAAAACACACAAGTCTAAGCCTAATACATTAAGAAACTGAATACAGGTAAAATCTCACCCTCAGAGATGTTCTAATAAGCTGCTTTCACAGACTAGACTCCTTCCTAGTCCAGGCCCAATCCTTTCCCCTGGTACAGTCCTTGTAAGTTCCTGCAGACATCTTAGTGGGAAACTAGGGGTTTTCTCATGACAGGCAGCCCCCTTTGTTCTGTTCTACCCCCTTTTATATCTTTGGCACAAGGCGGTAATCTTTTGTCTCTCTGGGTTCCCACCCCTCCTTCTAAAAGAAAAAGCACCAGGTTTAAGATGGATTCCAGTATCAGGTGACATGTTCACATGTCCTGTGAGACCCCAGCCTCTATTCTTCCAGGGCTGGCCCGCACATACACCGGAAGGTTTGCAAGTAAACAGACCATTTACAACCAAATGTCCTAGTCAATGGGAGCCATCCAGCTTCCAAACCACCATTAATGGCCCACACTCTGCATAATTACAATAGGACCTCAGAGTTATACTTCATGTTCCTAGTTTCAGATACAAGAATGATACACTCATACAAATAGGATGAACACACTAAGTAGATTATAAGCTTTCTAATGATACCTTACAAGAGGCCTTTTGCATAAAGCATATTCCAGTTCTTCTTTGAGTGCTTGCTCATGTGTATTCCACAGTAACTGTGCGTGTTCGTCACGTGCACCGGTGCCGGAAGTTTTTCCCTCAGCAGTACCCATAGGGGGGGAGTGCCGCTGCGACCCCTGGAGTGGCGCCACTATAGGGCGCTATAAGGGGAGCCGCGCGCCCCCCCCCCCCACCCTCAGTTCCTTCTTGCCGCCAGTGACAGTGCATCACTGCCGCCAGTGACGGTGCATCACTGCAGCTCTTCCCAACCTCGTTCGTTGCTCAGTACTACCTATATCAGTTAGTTCGTTAAAAGTTGTAGTTTAGTTAGAGTTCGGGCCGGGGCATGCCAGGGCCCTGGGGTTTAAATCATGAGAGTCTTGTAGGCGCTCAATGCCCAGGAGTGACCCGCACTCTGACTGCCTCCGCTGCCTGGGCAAAACCCACATTAGCAACCGCTGTAAAATCTGCGGGTCCTTCAAACCCAGAACTAAGAAAGAAAGAGACATCTGACTTCGGGCCCTTCTCATGGAGTCAGCACTGGCTCTGACCCCGGTGCGCTGAGCGGAGTCGGCACCGGGGATCTTAGTTTCGGTGCACAGCGACCCCCCAGCACCCGCCAGTGGCCGGCACCGCTCCCCACCGAGAAAGCAGAGAAAGGGGTCGTTGTCGCAGAAGCGAAGAGACAAGGCATGGGATGAGGCTAGGCCCGCATCGGGCAGCCCTGGTTCCCCCCCGGGCTCTAGAGCTCCGACTCAAGTCGATCAGAGCAGCCCGGCTGTGTCGATTCCGACCTCTCCAGCTGAAGTCCGCATGGCTTCGACACCAGAGGCCTGCAGGCGGCCAAAGACGTTATGTCTCTGCAGGTGCCCGGGGCACTGCCGGCACCCGGACCCCGATCTAGAGGCAAGCCGCCGCTGGGCCCCCACCAGCCAACGCCAACCTGATGCAGATCCCAGTCAGGAGACCACTCTCGGGCTCGTTCGTCACCCAGTGTCCAATCAGGACGAGAGCTGAGGAAGCGTTGTTCCAGGTCAGCCATAAAAATGTTGGCATATTGTGGGGCCATGCGGGTGCCCATAGCGGTGCCACTGGTCTGGAGGTATATATTGTCACCAAATTTGAAATAATTGTGCGTGAGGAAGACCTTGGGAGGCAGGCCAGTCCTCGCCCACAGACAACCTGCCAACCTTAAGCATATTCTCACCAGCAACCACGCACCGCACCATAACAACTCTAACTCAGGAACCAACCCATGCAACAAACCTCGATGCCAACTCTTCCCACATATCTATACCAGCAACACCATCACAGGACCTAACCAGATCAGCTACATCATCACCGGCTCATTCACCTGCACGTCCACCAATGTTATATATGCCAGCAATGCCCCTCTGCTATGTACATTGGCCAAACTGGACAGTCACTACGCAAGAGGATAAATGGACACAAGTCAGATATCAGGAATGGCAATATACAAAAACCTGTAGGAGAACACTTCAACCTCCCTGGCCACACAATAGCAGATGTAAAGGTAGCCATCTTACAGCAAAAAAAACTTCAGGACCAGACTCCAAAGAGAAACTGCTGAGCTCCAGTTCATTTGCAGATTTGACACCATCAGATCAGGATTAAACAAAGACTGTGAATGGCTATCCAACTACAGAAGCAGTTTCTCCTCCTTTGGTGTTCACACCTCAACTGCTAGCAGAGCACCTCACCCTCCCTGATTGAACTAACCTCGTTATCTCCATACTGATTTATACCTGCCTCTGGAGATTTCCATTACTTGCATCTGAAGAAGTGAGGTTCTTACCCACGAAAGCTTATGCTCCCAATACTTCTGTTAGTCTCAAAGGTGCCACAGGACCCTCTGTTGCTTTTTACAGATTCAGACTAACATGGCTACCCCTCTGATCTGTGACCTTGGAATCTTTCTGTGCTTCCATTTCCTATCCTTTAAAATGGCAATAGTAATACATACCCATAATTGTTAAGCAATTGAGGTCTTCTGAGTAAAGATACAATATAAAGGCAAAGTTTTCTCATCATTTGGTAGACAGCATTGTTTTATATAAACAAGGACTTATGTTGTTGATTGGTGTGATCAGTTCTTAATTCCATGCATTTTGTTCTGTTGTATGATTCCAAAATAAAAATAACATACTACACCTCTACCCTGATATAACGTCCTCGGGAGCCAAAAAATCTTACAGCATTATAGGTGAACCTGCATTATATCGAACTTGCTTTGATCTGCCAGAGTGCGCAGCCCTGCCCCCCCGGAGTGCTGCTTTACTGCATTATATCCGAATTCGTGTTATATCAGGTCGCGTTATATAGGAATAGAGGTGTATTTTAAATATCATAATGTAATATAACTATAAAAAGTTATTTTTGCTGCTTACTCATATAGGAATTTAAAAGATGTTTTTAAAAATCCTCCTCTTTTTCCTTTAAATATCAAGGAGACAGAAAGGAATTTATCTTGTTTGGTCCTTTGAATCAATTCTGCAGATATTAATACATCACGTCTAGTCATTTCCATTACAGAAATGAGCAAATAATTCCTTCAGGATTCAAAGTTATTCCTGATTTCTTCCTTCTAACTCCATTTATTAAACTGGAGAACATCACATAATATATCAGAAATTGTCACTTTTTAAAAAGAATCTATTCCTTACTTGATATGATTTACATAATATACCACTCATTGCTTTTACTGATGTAATTTCCATATTTACTTCTCATAATAGTTTGTATTATTCAGCTACACTGTAGTTATAAAAAACATTAAACCTTGTGGGGGGAAATAGGTGGCATTCTGATGGAATATGCTGATTTTAGAAACAAAGCTGTGATATTCTGTGTTCCCTTTAGTCACATTTTTTGATACCCCGCCAACAAGTGTACATGAAGGGTAAAAGTGGCCAATAGTGCCTCTTAGAGCCATGTTAGTGCGCTTCTCAGAATCTCTCACTATGTTTGTGGGGCAAACAAGCTCAATCCTGAAGGTGCTCTAAAGAGGCAGTCCTGCAGAGTTAATATGATATTGTTATGCTCTGTCGGCAGTAAAGGCTACTCACAGACACAACAGTAGCTATTATGAATTAATTGGAGGCTTAAGGTCTGATTAAATAAGATGGAGGATAGGATTTTGATGAAGAAAATACTGTGGTATCTAATCCTTTGATGCACTGTGGAGTAATACAGTACACTGCTTAAAAATTAAAAAGCATGACAACCTTGCACAAGTTGCAGGAATTTGCACCACAGGATTTGCAGGAACATAACAGAAGCTTGGAAGTTATCACAGGATCATATAAACTTCTGGGGCGAATTCATGGCCCCACTGAAGTCAATGGGAGTTTTACCATTGATTTCAGTGTGGCCATGATTTCACCCCAGTAAACTGACAGTGATAATACAGTAGCTGGTAGGCTAGAACAGTGTAGTCTGTTGTCTGGAGCAGCCCATGCATACAAATAAGGATAATAGTGTGGGTTTCTTTATAACCTGCAGTTTCCGTCTAATACAGGGGCGGGCAAACTTTTTGGCTTGAGGGCCACATCAGGTTTCGTAAATTGTATGGAGGGCCGGTTAGGGAAGGGGGTCATGGCTCGGCCCCCACCTCCTATCTGCCCCCCAGCCCTCTGGGACTCCTGCCCCACCCAATCCCCCCATTCTCTGATGGCCTCTCTGGGACCCCTGCCCCATCCACACACACCAACTCCCTGTACCCTGACTGCCCCCGGATTCCCACTGCCCCATCCAACCCCTCCTCTCATTCCTGACAGCCCCCCCGGGACCCCTGCCCCATCCAACCACTCCTTCTCCCAGTCCCCTGACTGCCCCCAGAACCCCTGACCCTGACTGCCCCCTGCTGCCCCATCCAATCCCCCCTCCTTCCTGACTGCCCCCTGGGACCACTGCCCCCATTCAACCCCCTGTTTTCCCCTGACCCCCACCCCGACCACCATCCCAAACTCCCCTGCCCTCTATCCAACCCCCCCCATGCTCCCTGCCCCTTTGCCGTGCTGCCTGGAGCACCGGTGGCTGGCGGTGCTACAGCTGTGCCGCCCGTCTGGAGCCAGGCCATGCCATCACCACGCAGCTCAGAGCACTGGGTCAGACTAGGCTCTGCAGCTGCGCTGCCACAGGAGCTCGCAGGCCCACCGCCCAGAGCATTGCGCTGGCGAGGGAGCTGAGGCTGCAGGAGGTGGGAGAACAGCGGGGGAGGGGCCGGGGCTAGCCTCCCAGGCCAGGAGCTCAGGGGCCGAGCAGGATGGTGCCACAGGCCAGATGTGGCCCACGGGCTGTAGTTTGCCCATCCCTGATCTAACAGACAGGAAGGATGCTAGGGGAGTAAGGTATGGTAAAACTTGATAGGATCTCATCTACAGTTACATACAAGACCAGGGTAGATGGATAGCATTATGAATGGTGGTGGGGTTGAAAAAAAAACAGAAAATGGAGAGGAAGGATTGACCTGTGGCTAAAGCATAGCTTCTATTCTTGGCTTTGCTTGCACCACGCTTCAGATTTCCCATCTGTAAAAATGGGGCAAACATCTCATTTCATGGGAATATTGGTTATTTTTATTACAACATACATTTCAATGTTGTTTTTAAAGCATTTTGAAATATTTAAAAGGAAGGTATAATAGAAGCAAAGAATATTATCATTTATTCTATTATGAAACTGAGACCAAAGGTACAGTTCAGAGTGAATTTAGAGAGTCATAAGGTGGGAGTACAATTTATATAAAAAATGTATACTGAGGCAAATAACATTAATGTCTCAGTTACCACAAGATGCTTTGACATTTTTAATGCATTTAAACATTATTTCTTGAGACAGTAAGCCAGGTTTGTGATTAATGTAACACATTAAGAAATCTCGGTGCAAACTTAGTGTTAACTAACTATAGCTGCAATTCACCATTATATGTTTCTTTTTGAGACTATAGAGTGGTTGCCATTCAAAAAAAACAGTTTCCACATAAGAGAGAGATTAACTTAACTGTGTGGTAACTGTTAGCAGATGGACTTTTCAAAAGTGACTACAGTAACGTGTACAAAGTGATATTCTATTTACTAAATATGACAAATAGTTTAACATAATAATAATAGAGGTTATATAATGATAATGATAGAGGTTAACAGAGGAAAAGCATTCATTGTATTGGATCTTGTATGTCATTATTTAATGGAAAAATGATTAGCTGGCATAACTTTTTCAGATATACTATGTCTACGATGAAATGATGCATTGGGTTTTCGTTGGACAAGCAATAAGACTTGTAGATTTTTTTTTTTTTCTGTAGGGTGGTGGAGAAGGTTGAGAAGAATCAGCAGTCTCAGATACCAATCAACTCTCTGATGGTGAATTAGAATGAATCATTAGGAACAGCAGGCACTGATAAGGAGTATTATTCTTAAGCTGATAACTTAAGTGCTTAGAATGGGCATACAGTAAATCAAAACAAATTTTAGAATGTTTAAGATTACAGTATAAACTTTTAAAAACTTTTTAAAAATAAGTTCTACAGTTTTAACTACAATATTTTTCTCAATTTGTGGTAAAGGACAAATTATTCATCAATTTAAGTTGTCACCGGAAAGGTTCTATACATGAGGAATTTAAAACAAGATTCTTTCAGAGCCTGATACAAATACCATTGAAGATAATGGAAGTCGTTGGGCTTTGGATGAGGTCCTTAGGCTCTGATCCAGAAAACCACTTACACACCTGCTTACCTGCAAGCATGCACTTAAATGCTTTGCTGAATCAGGGCCTTCTTTTGAGGAATGGTCCCTATGTTGATTACAAACACGGGTATGCATGGGCCTTAGTACAAAATTTTGCAAATGTGTTTCTTATACAGCTGAGCAGAATTTGACACAGAGTAGATGTTCACTGATCAACTCTTTCATTCTTGTAAATTAATATGCAGAAAGTAACCATAAAAGCGGTATAAAACAGCCAGAGCAACTTAAAATTTGAACGGTTAGCCCAGAAAATGTTTTGTAGCATTTGACTATTCATCTGTCTCTGGATCTATGGCAATAATGCATGGTGCACAACTGAATGACATCTGATGTGTTCATCCATACTGATTTTTTTCAGTGAACGATACTAAAGTGTTTTTTCTCTCTTGCCTCCAACTTCCTTTGTGTTTTCAAAATCTGTAATATTTTGTTCCAGCACACTCTGCAGTGCACTGTACATTTTAACTGTTCGAATTGTTGGCTGTTGGGATCCAGCTTTTATTACAAATTAACCTAGGCCACATCATTCCATCTATTTCCCACTGAGTTAAAGGAAGAGTGTTCTGCTTTAAAATGGATAGTACAGAATGTCCCAAGGTCTATTGTAAAGAGCACTGGGATAAATTGTTTTCAAAGTTTTATCTTTGTAAAGAATATTGGAGGCAAGTGAATGTGATATACTGCTCCTGATTTTGTGCATAGGGCAGAGATTGTTTGCTTGCTAATTTGATAATCTGAAATGACTCTCTCAGGTATTAATGTGAATTAACAAGCTGCCGATGCATGGCACATAACTGATACATAACATGGCACATAACTGGCACATAACTGATACGCACATAACTGCCGATGCATGGCACATAACTGATTTCTATAAGACTAGAAAATACATGACAATGACCTTTATTTTTTGGCATCATAATAATAACTGTTCCCAGAGGTACTTTACGTTAACAGGAGTATGCCAAGGAACAATAAAACCACAGGACTCCCAGTTATGTAAAATCAGGGTAATAACAGTTCCAGCACAGTACTTATATAGTCAGTCATCTGGAGTATTAATAAAAAAATAAGTGTTATTAACCTGTGAGGGAGCATGTTTTAAGAGTTTTTTTTTTATTTTTATTACTATTACAGCACAAAGCACATTGTCTACAATTTTAAACCATTGCATCAGCAGTGTTGTGCTCACCCAGTTAGTAAGGGTTCTGCATGCATTTCTCATTAATCGGTTTGAACAGGTAGCCCTTTGTGGGTAACTGAACAGTCTTCATTTTTACATGTCAACAGGCATTTTTTATGCTTAACTCTTCTTATATTTTTCTCTCCATTTCTTTTTGTTGTGATTAGCATACTAAAATATTGATGATTTCTATAGAGCGACCTTAATATTTATTCATATTTCCTTAGTTTGATGTAAAAATAGTGTGTTCTTGGGTGGGGCCCTGTAGGCCTGATTTATTTCTGCATTACCTTGTTTCATTAGTTCATAAATTCCATTAACCTGAAAGTTGCCGGCATGGTGCTCTCCAAGACCCTCTTTGCATAGCTTGTATACCAGTAGATCGTCAAACATGCAGTAGATGTAAAATACATCCCTGTAAAATGTGGCCAGTCTAATAAATCAACAAGAATTGATACATGGATTAATGCTATTATAATGCTAAATGCGATAATAATTTTAGCCAAAATTGTAACATATTCTTCATTCCTTTGTATTAGATTTCCATTTTAGCTTGACTTCAAAATATTTTTGTTAGAAATGTCTTTGTAATCATCATATACCTGCCCACGTGCTAAAATAAAGGTCACATTTGTGTGAAATACTGTTACCACAATCCCTTAACTCACTATGCTTTGTATTATATACTGTGTAGATTATATATTGAAGTCAGATCACAGGTGTGTGGTTGGCCGACCCTCAGCCTGGGCTTGGTCTTGGTCTTTTTGAGGCTCTTACCCTGAGTCTGCTACAGAAGCCCCCACTCGTGGGCAATCTCTCTGTTCCTGGTGAGAGTTCAGCTTACTCCCATGGTCCTTCTTGAGTCCAATTACTTCTAGTCCCTAGCAGTGCTCCCGGTTCCACCACAGATCACTGTCTGGGAACAGCCCTCCAGGCCCCCTCACCCATATCAGGCCTATAGTGTCAGTCTGTCCTCACACAAGGTGGGGGGGACAGACAGAAAGGCTAGCCACTGCCTCAGGCTCCTTGTTACTGGACCTCACTAGCAGTCCTTAGTAGCCTCACCTCCTGGACAAACTTTCCCTTTCTCTATGGTAGGTCTCAACTTTTTAAGCCATACCACTGATATATTATAAGATTGATCTTTACAAAAATAAAAGCCCATTACATATGTTAGGCATTACACAATACAGTGAATATAATTTAAACACTTTCAAGGTCAGTACACTTTATATAACCTCACAGCACCCAGGGCCAGCTCCAGGCATCAGCTTCTCAAGCAGGTGCTTGGGGCGGCCGCTCCAGAGAGGGGCGGCAGGTCCAGGTATTCGGCGGCAATTTGGCGGACGGTCCCTCACTCCGCCTGGGAGTGAAGGACCTCCCGCTGAATTGCCACCGCAGATCGCGATCGTGGCTTTTGTTTGTTTGTTTGTTTTTGTTTTGGCTGCTTGGGGCGGCCAAAACCCTGGAGCCGACCCTGACAGCATCTTATGATCAACACACTGCATAACACCAAAGAGCTCATCCATTCCAGTTCTGTGCATAAAAACATTCTTCTACTCCTTCAGCATATTGCACTAGAAGAGAATTTATAAAACACTAACATGACTTAATATACCTTGGATTATACTCCTTTTGAAATCTTTACTGCACATTTCCCCAAAAATATACAGATATAAAATCATCAGTGTGCAGCAAACAATACATTTCCATTAGAAAACAAAACAAAAGAATTAAGTTAAGTTAAAGTTGGGTAGGGAGCATGAACTGAGTATGTGATAGAGTGATGAAGAATTATATGGCAGAGGGGGATTTGTTAGCTGTCTTAATGCCTTACCTGTTCATTTGCAGGCTTTTTACTATTTGTTTTATGAAGTGTATTTGAATGTAAACAAAAAAAATGAGAGGGTCATGGAGAGCACATGTTAGGTAGGCTCCACTGAAATGCAACCTTAACTTTTTAATGAAATTTTATTTAGGAATTTCCCTGACTTTTAATAAGTGCCAAAAGTTAAAATCAGGTTGATTCATAAGGTTTGCAAGAGTAAAGCCATGTTCCAACCAACATCCACATCACCTAGTTCACTGCACTCTCACTGATAGCTCATCCAGTCTTCTATGCGACTTCATCTCCTTCTCCACGTCTATCAAGTCTCCTGCCTTCCCAAACTCTGAAGTGAAGCATAGTTCCATGACATGTTTCCGGTACCTTGCCCCAGTCTATATCCCTCCCAATCTCCTATTTTCCCCTGCTCCTCAAACTCTGCCTCTGCCCACCCTGGATTCTGGTTATATTATAAACAATTTTAAACATTTATATGTATATACGCTGAACCAGTTCTTGTATCTGTTATTCCCTTCCTTCCGCCCCCCCCCCCTCCCCCCCAAAAAAAAGGTAAGGTTTGTGATATTTCAAAAAATACTATTAACAGTCTGCTGTTTGTGTAGAATTCCATGAGCTGTGGAGATTTTTTATTGTGTTTCACTTTAATTACTAAACACCTTGTGTTGCTAACATTTGTTCTTAGCTGTTGTTTTTTCATAATGTTCATTCCCGCTTTCAGGTAAGTAAGGCATGAGAATGTGAGTTTTCTTCATACAGGAAGAAGCACTGCTGGAACAAATTTTGCTACTCTGAACTGTATTGCACTTTTGTCTTAGGAATATTTGAGAGCCAGTAGATGCTGCATTTCAATAAGCTCACTGAATAGAAATAAATTTAACTTTTTTTTGTACATGTACAATTATATGTGTGTAACCAACATATATAGTATAGCAACATAGTATAGAATTGTGAATTTCATACAGTGAGTTTTATTTGCTGAAAAGTCTTTCCACAAGTGCAAAGAGCACTAGAAGGATTGATACTAGTACTGGAATACATAAAGTAGTTGGGCTGTTTGAGCCAACAATATTTCCGTAATTTCGTTTGCTAGCCTGTGGAGCTTGCTGGTTGGACATGCTTTGTGCTCAGAGGGCAGATCAGCTGATGCATGGTTTTACCAAATCTTCATACTAGAGCTGGACAGAGAAACTTCAACTGAATTATATTCCATCAGAATGTTCAGTTCCTTTGAAATCAAAATGCTTCACAAAATCATGTCAGTTTAAGCATAATTTCATTTTGGAAAGTTGGGGAGGGGGAAATGTTTTGACATTTTTCGAACAAATTGTTTTTCATTTTGAAAAGTCTCTTTTTTAAAAAAAAACATGTCGGGTTTCTTCACAGAGACGTTTCACATTTTCTGATTTAATTCTGTAACAGGATGAGCCGCCTCCCATGGTCAGTGGTGGATCTGTGGCAATCTGCCTCAGTTTTCCCTTCTGCTCAGGGCTTCATAAATCACTAGATTTAACTCCACTGGAGGCCCTCTTGTTACCATTAATTACCCCTCCTTGGGTGCTGAGTTTATTACCAAACAATTCAAACTGTCTTCAAAGTCTCAAAAGTTCATCTCTGGCATCTTCTGCCAGTCCACAGGTTCCTCCTCTGTCCAACCCACTTTTTATCAAGGACCCTTCTAGCTAGAGTCCTTCTCTGCTTTTCACAGCAGGAAATCCCTAGTCTTCCTACCTGGCGTCCTTTCTTCACCAGGAGAGAGTTCATCGCTCTCCCAGTGCTGTCTATTCTCCTGCTTAGAGAGTTCAGCGGGCAATCCTGCCCCATTCTTTCCCTGCCCCCCAGGCCCTCTAGCTTCTAAGCCCAAATCTTCCCTCCTGCTAACTGCAGTCTCTGCCAGAGCTTCATCTTCCTATTTCCTGTTCCTTCTTTGGCTCTTTATAGAAACCAGCTTCCTCTATCAGGCCCCATTGTGATGCTGTTAATGAGGCACAGGTGGGACATATCAGTTCCCCTTTAAAGGGCCCGGTCCACCCTGTGACACGTCTCTAAAGAATGAAGCCAGTTTTCAAAATCTGAAAATCCTTTGTGAAATTGAGCTGCTGTCTTTTGCACAGCTCTAGATTGTGCTATTGAAACCACAGACTGATGAGAATGAGTTAAGTATATTGCCAAAGCGAATTATGCTAAGACATACCATTGACAGTGCTCCACTTGAAAAACCATCTCCTGCAGCTCTTTGGGATCACTTAGTAGTATATTATGATAGAGAGTATATTCAGATGTTCACCACTTAATTTGCAATATATATGACCTTGTATCCAACTGTGGGCATGTTATGGTAAAACTGGGAAATCAAATGTGATATTAATTGTGAAACAAAGAATAATATCAACATTACACAAAATTATCACCAACCAGCTGAGTATAAATTATGAGCTGTCCTTTGGGTTTAGTGTAAATTGCATCTGGAAAATACCATATATCTTTAGATCTTGGCCTTATTTACATTGATCCAACAATTATATTTGATCTAACAATAGAAAACTGTATTGTTTTCTATTGCCTAATTTAATAATTTGTAATTATCTACATCTCTTAATGTATTGTTAAATCTCTAGTTCAATTACTTTTATACTAGGTATGGCATACAAGATTTATGATTACAGGCATCATCTTCCTTCCCCTCTCATCTCACCATGTTATCCTCCTTCCTCGAATCCCTCACTCCCCTTTCTTCATCACATCAAGTTTAAACTTCTTGTCCTTCAGTTTCTAGACCCTTCCTCATTCTACTCCTCTTGTCTTTTATCTCATCACCCCACCATCCTCTTTGCTCTGCTGATGATACCAGCCTTGGTGCCCCATTTTTCTGCTTCTCCCGCAACTATCTCCACAGTTCCTTCTACATCATTCTGTATACGTGGAGCACCCTGCCAGTGCTGGTCAGCAAAGCCACTGTCCACGCCCCATACAAATTCATCCACAATACCTGCAACTGAAACCTCTCTTTATTTTTAAAAATCTTCCCTATCCCACCATGCTGCCCACTAGCCCTGCTAGCTGAGTGACCATTTAGTCTTACTGGGACTTCCATAATTGCTAAAAGAAAATACACGCGCGCGCACACACACAAACACAACTTTTTTAATACTGGTCTTTTATAAAGCATTTTTATTATTTTAATATTTGCTTATGGTAGCACCAAAAGATCTGTTGTAACTGCTGTGCTAGATGCTTACAAACATAATAATAGGCATAGTCACTGTGCCACAGAGCTTACAACTGAAGGACTCATTGCTGTAATTAGATCTGTGTTGTTGAATCCATACAGATCCTACTGTAATCAATGCGACTCTTCAGAGGAAGATCTGGATATGGTATCAGGACCTAAATTTCTCTTGAATAGTGGTTTGGACTTATTTCAGGAGTGGTTGCAGACAATACAAAATTACTCAAGATAGTTAAGTCAAAGCTGGCTGTGAAGAGTTAAAAATGGCAATAAAATGGCAGATACAATTCAGTATTGATAAATGCAAAGTAATGCACGCCAAAAAATAATCCCAACTATACATACAAAATAATGGGATCTAAATTAGCTGTTACCACTCAAGAAAAAGATCTTGGAGTCCCAACAGTTCTCTGAAAATATCAACTCAGTGTGCAGTGGCAGTCAAAAAGCTAACAGGAACCATTAGGAAAGAGAGAGAGAGTAAAACAGAAAATATAATGCCACTATATAAATCCATGGTATGCTCACATCTTGAATACTGTGTGTAATTCTAAATAGGAAAGTTTATTTACCCCTTTACATAATACAAGAACTAAGGGTCAGCTGATGAAATTAATAGGCAGCAGGTTTCAAACAAACAAAAGGAAGTGCTTCTTCACACAGTGCAGTCAACCTGTGGAACACAGTGCTATAAGATGTTGTGAAGGCTAAAAGTAAAACTGGTTTCAAAAAAGAATTAAGTAAGTTAATGGAGGATAGGTTACATCAATGGCTATTAACCAAGATGGTCAGGACACAGACTGGGTGTCTCAGAGTTGCAGCCGTGTTAGTCTGTATTCGCAAAAAGAACAGGAGTACTTGTGGCAACTTAGAGACTAACAAATTTATTTGAGCATAAGCTTTCGTGGGCTACAGCCCACTTCATTGGATGCATGCCAGGGTGTCTGTAAACCTCCAACTGCCAGAAGCTGAGCCTAAACAACAAGGGATGGATGATTTGAAATTGTCCTGTTCTGTTCATTCCTTCTGAAGCATCTGGCACTGGCCACTGTCAGAGACAGGATACTGGGCTAAATGGACAATTGGTCTGACCTGGTACGGCTGTTCTTACATTCTTAATTTCTCATGGTTAAATCTCTGCAATTAAAGGCAGTGCACCATTTAAGGAAGTGCTGGCACCCTGCCTTTTTGTGTTTAGCCAAAACAAATACTAAGTGGGGGAAAATTCATTGTAAACATAGATTTCTGAGATCAGGATTACACACTTACAAGCTCCAGATTCCAGATGCAGGTGAATCATTACAGTATTGCTCATAAAATGACAATTGGCTGCTTTTACACTTCTGTAAAGGTCAAGAGTTTGTTGTTGTGTTTTTAAAGGCAGGTCCTTCAGTGAGAGAAAGTGGATCAGAACTGAGGCAGAAAATGTATCATTCATCTGTGACATGTGCTTTATTTCCTTATGAATACAGAAATACACTAAGGCCAATATATTGTAAAGCGAGTAATTTAACACTTCTGGCTATGGTACTAGAAAAGAAAGTAGAATCATGGAATGAATGGCAGTCACACTGATCAGGGAAATATCTAAATGTCCTTGTCTTTGTTATTTAGTCTGACAGTCTTTTATGCTGTCACTTTCTACTTTTGTTCCCATCTCATGTTTTGTTGTTTTTGTGTCTGTTTATCCTTTTTTTAGCTCGTAAGCAGGAGATTATCAAGGTTACTGAGCAACTGATTGAAGCTATCAACAATGGGGACTTTGAAGCTTACACGTAAGTTGACTCATTTTGCAAGAGACAAGATGAGATAAATGTATAAAAATGTTCATGCTTGTAGGCCTTGAGGAAACACAGAAGCTGATTCACTGCTGTATTGCACAAGTCACACACTGGTATAACTGCAGATTTCAGTAGTGTTATATTAGGATAAACATGGAATAACACCAAAGTGAATCAGACCGATTATCACTACATAACATACACAGTGATCTCTTTCATCAGGCAGAGAGGAGAGAATGTTCATGATTTAAAATCTAAGAATCAAGATCAGAATACACTGGAAAGCTGTTTTAACAGAAACATTTCAGTATAAGCAGAGGTTCACTATCACCAGAAGTCTATCTGTTGCACTGTAATACATTAATGCCACTTGGGACTTACGGCTTATTTACATAGAGAGCTAGTACATAGCAAGCCTGGGTGTGAATTTGCAGCACACTCACCTGCCATGCATGTAGACCCTGCTACCAAGCACTGAAAGTTATGTAATGCACTTTGACATACCCCCACCCTTCTCATTTCACATAGCAGCACATGGAAGTGCACTATGGAACTTCTATTTGTGGTAGTAGGGTCCATGTGGCCAGTTATGTTTCTGTGTTTACAAGCATTTCCATTCTACAATATTTCACTTAAAACTGTGTGTCACTGTGTAAGTGGAACTATTTTGTCTCCAGAATTGGTGGGGACAGATACTTTCCCCTGCTGTGTCACAAGACCACCCCATTCACTGCAACCCCCACAAAAGTTACAACATAAGATCCTTTCTCTCCACACTCCCTTAAAAAATAAAATAAAATAAAAAAGGCAAGACCCCGAGCACTTACTTTGGCCTTCTCCTGGCTCTCTCTGACTGCTTCCCATTGTGTGCTGCACCAGTCTTACTCAGCAAAAAGAACAGGAGTACTTGTGGCACCTTAGAGATTAACAAATGTATTTGAGCATAAGCTTTCGTGGGCTACAGACCACTTCATCGGATGCACTACTTTGGAAATTTTGTTCAGGACCTAAAAAAATTCTGCTTAAAGAACTCATTTTAGGTATTCCGTTTTTAAAATAACCTTATAACCAGTTCTGTTGTTTCTTTACTCCAACCCATTAAAATGTATTTGGAACAAAAACAAATAATATTTTGTTTAAAGTTAAAGGTCTAGAGCTAACGACACTGTTTCAGCTCATGAAGAGCTAAAGGTTCTAGAATAGTTGAAATAGGGAAGTAATACTCCTATGAGACAGTGACAAATTACCAGTAATATACCTTTGCCTGGTATGAGCACTTTATATTCTTTGACTGTTACAAAAACTGTTGTACAAAAATGTCAAATGGAAGTTTGCTCAAAACGTTTCTGTTTTGCAGCATGGCAAAACTCAAGCCTTAGAAACATCTAACCAAAATTAAATTACCATTTAAACATTGGTAGCAACATTGGTTTTAGACTTAACATATCATGGGGGAGATTTTCAAAGGCACAAATTACAGCTGGATATCTAAGTCCTATGACTTCCAGTAAGATTTAGATGCCTAACTTCTATTTATGGCTTTGAAAATGTATCTTCTGGTCAAACACTGAAAGAAAATTTTAGGTGAAATGCTGACCCTATAGAAGTCAATGGCAAAAATCCCACTGATTTCATTAGGACCAAGATTTCATCCTTCATGCCTATATATGTTGTGTTTCATTCCAGCATGATGCAGTATATAATTTATGTTCCCTGTTGGAATGACACGTAGAAAAGCAAGGCAGACAGAAATGTTAATGCCCATGTTTATCGATGGATCACTGAATTTCACATACATCATATTTCTGCTTTACAGGCTGATTTGTATGAGGTCATCTGCCTTTGAGGTCAAGCATGCTCTGCAGTAGGGCAAACTGGATGGAGGATAAGGAACCTTTGTTCTGGGTTATCATGAAACAAATAGAATACCGCATCATTTAAATCTCTGAGTGGGAAGACTGTTCTATTGTTTGTGTTAATTGTCAAAACAGTGGACATTGCAATGGCAAATAGTATTCTTGTGGGAAAAGTCTCCAATTAGAAGTTTTCCATCATTCATGGGAAACAAGATCCATGGGAATAAATCAGCTTTATAAACCCAGCTCTACTTGCCATAAGAGAGGAAAATCTGGAAAGGAAAAAAAAGCATGGTAGGAATGGGTGGCTCTTCTTTGAGTAGTGTCCCCATGGGTGCTCTACTTCAGGTGCACATGCACCCTATGCACCTTTGATCAGGGGGAGGGATAGCTCAGTGGTTTGAGCATTGGCCTACTAAACCCAACGTTGTGAGTTCAATCCTTGAGGGAGCCACTTAGGAATCTGGGGCAAAAATCAGTACTTGGTCCTGCTAGTGAAGGCAGGGGGCTGGACTCAATGACCTTTTGGGGTCCCTTCCAGTTCTATGAGATAGGTATATCTCCATATATATCAAAGATTTTCATTAGCCGTGTCCGTTCAGCCCACATATGCACTGCTCATGTCCTCATGCCCTGCACCGAGTACGGGCGAACCGCCTCGGCTTGAGACTGAGTTTAGCATCTTTGCATTATGCGTGCCTCAACTGTTAGCCAGTTTTGTTCTACTTAGTTTAGGTAGTTAGGTTGTTAGCCAGTAACTAAATACTACTACTATTGAATGATCATTTTATTTCCTCTGGGGAAATCCTCCTTGTGAGGGGCATGCCCAGTTCATCAGGGTTTAAACATTGCCTCACATGTAGAGAGGCTGTATCACTCAGTAACGGACACTCTAACTGTGTGTGCTCCCTGGAAGAGTCGCACAATCCAGAGAAGTGTAACTTCGTTTAGCCCTCAAATCCAAGGCTTGGAAGAACTTGGAAATCAAGCTGCAACTGTTAATGATGGATTCCTCTCTTCACTCTCCTTTGGAACCAGGTCAGGAGAACCTCGCTGTACATCAGTTCCTGGGGGTCTCTTGTGCCCCTTCAACCTCAGCACAACAGTCATCTAGAAAGGGGAAAGCCTGAATCCTCCTCTGAATATCCTAAGAGGAGTTCTAATTCTCCTCTTAAGGAACCGACCTCAAAAGAGACCTCACTTTTTGACCGGGTAAACGGCCTCAGAGACTTGATCCTCAAAGCGTGGTATCGTTGAGGCGAAGGGCTTCTCCAGTACCAGTGAAGCGGGAAATTTCCACAGCTCTAAGAGTAAACATAGCTCTGAGGAGTCTCCGGAGCCATCTAGCAGAGATGGTCAGAGCAAACACAGATTGGTACCATCGGACTTAAACCCTCTCTTGGTACTCTTATCAAGCTCTTTGGTACCGTGTAAGACTAAGCCTCCGTCTACATCAACAATGTCCATGAAGTGCTCAAAACCATCGGTACCATTCTGTAAGGAGAAGCATACCACTCCAATGGTGCCATAACTCCACTCAGTGCTGTGACCACACTCGGTACCGCAAGACTTTAGGTACCCGAAGGACTTATCGGTGACTGCTAACCTGAGTCTCCATTGCTGGCAGGTACTGGGCATTTCTTGATGTCAAGAACCTCTTGGTTTCCAGACCCTTTAGCGTCCCTTTCTTTTCAGTCACCACTCCCCAATAAAGTAAGAAGATGGAGACCTCTCTTCAGTATTCTCAATCTCTGTTCACGGTTCTCTTACATACCCATATATAACTATTTTTCTCTAAGAGACAAGGAAGATGCCGGGAGAACTCATCATTCCTGGTGGGAGCAATCCTGGATGCCATCCCCTCCCTCTTCTGGTCCTCAATGCCTATATTAGAATCCCTGAGCAGCTCATCACTGACAGTTCTTCTTCGAGTGATTGCTCCTGTGTATTCCCCAGTAGGTGTGTGTGCTCGCCACGTGCACTGGTGCCAGAAGTTTTTCCCTTAGCAGCATCCATAGTGGGGGAGCACCACTGCGACCCCTGGAGTGGCGCCGACATATCGCGCCATAAAGGGGGCTGCATGCTCCCCCCACCCTCAGTTCCTTCTTGCCGCCAGTGAAGGTAGTCGGAACTTTGTGCTCCAGCTTTGCTGCAGCATTTCTAGCCTTAGTGGTATCCAGCTTTCCCTGAAGTTAGTTGTTGAACTTTTCTCTGTTAGTGCCTGGCTCGGGGCATGCCCCGTGGCCCAGGCTTCAAGTCATGCGACTCTTGTCGCAATTCTTTGCCCAGAAGCGATCCACACACTCAGTATCTTCGCTGTCTGGGCGAGGCTCACATTAGTGAGAAGTGTAAATTTGCCGCTCCTTCAAGCCGCGAACAAACAAGGAGCGTGAGATCTGACTCCGAGCTCTCCTAATGGAGTCGACGTTGGCCCTGGCACCGGCGTGTTGAGCTGACCCCGCGCCGGGTACCGTGTCCTCGGCGCGCAGCGAAGCGCCCCCAGCATGCCGTCCTGATTCCGCGCCCAGTACCGCGTCGTCGGTGCGCAGCAAGGCCCTGTCGACGAGCCGGCACTGCTCCCCTTCTAAGAAGCCAGGGAAGACTCAGCGGCACCGGGAGAAAGAACGGGGTGAGGCTAGACCCGCGCTGGACAGCCCACGATCCCCATCAGGACCGAGACCTCTGACTTGGGTGGAGCAGAGTAGTCCGGTGCTGTCCACGTGCACCTTGCCAGAGATGAAAATGCCTTCGACGCCAGAGGCAGCTCAGGCCGCATGCGACATCATGACACTTCCGGTACCGGGAGTGCTGCTTCAGTCAGGCACCCGATCCCGTGGGAAGTCACCGCTCAGTGCCCATCAACCTTCTCTGGATGTTTCCGAGGTCGAGGCACCGTCCCGAGTTGAAGGGCCGAGTCGCGGACCACGGCGCGCCTCCACGCCGCGAGCAGGGTCGTCTGCGAGCGAGCTTTCCACCTCCACTCCGGGAGGCCGTAGGGGAGGCACTAAGAGGCAGCGCCGCTCTTCTTCGAGCCTTGCCCGCAGGGACAGGTCTCGGTGGCGGCAGCACCGCCGTTCATGCTCTGGCACCCGCCATGGAAGGCGCTATGCCCGGAGCTCGTCACAGAAGTCCCAGGCACCGAGGCGTTGTCGTCTTGGGCGCCGGAGGGATTATGGAGATAGCACTCCCGACTCCTACCTGTCCTCTTCCAGGGGCTGGAGACGTCATGTTCGGGACCTATCCAGCCGTTTGTACGGCACCATTCGCTCGTCCCGGACCGCCGGCTCAGCATGCAGCCGCCCCTCGTCGAGCCGCTCGGTGCCACAGGACCAGCCGGTCCTTCCGGGCCCCCTGGCATCCCAGGGCCAGGCCGTTCCCTGGCTGGGACAGTGGTGCCCAGTGGGCACCATGGCCCCAGGCACCGGCACCGCTGGGACCCCGCTCCGTGGCAGGAGCATCCCAGGCCCAGCCGACGTCGCCGCCTCGGCACCGTGATGAGGCAGTGGGCACCGACCCTCCGGCACCGACTCGGGCCCCGGATCAGGATGTCGAGCTACCAGTACAGCCGGGTGCAGACGACACCGCAGCACCGACCTCCTCGGCACTGGATGACTCCATGGCTCCACTTCCTCCAGTCTCTCAGGAGGATTTCGAGGCCCACCAGGAGCTACTCAGGAGGGTGGCATCGAACTTCCAACTCCAGGCTGAGAAGATGGAGGAACCATCGGACACGTTGTTCAATGTCCTTACCGCCTCGACGCTGGGACGCGTGGCCCTCCCGCTCCATCAGGGGGTGGCTAATATTACTACTGGCCTCTGGCAAACTCCGGCATCCCTGGGTCCTATCTCCAAAAAGGCCGAATGGAAGTACTTTGTGTCCACAAAGGGGCACGAGTACCTCTACTCCCACCCAACTCCGAACTCTCTAGTGGTGGAGTTCGTGAATCACCAGGAGAGACACGGCCAACCCGCTCCCATCCCCAAGGACAAAGACGCTTGCAGGTTGGATTCCTTTGGAAGAAAGGCTTATTCGTCTGCGAGCTTTCAGCTCAGAGTGGCCAACCACCAGGCACTCTTGAGCCTTTAACCTTTGGGGATCCCTGCCCAAATATGAGCCTTCTCTTCACGAGCAGGACAGGAAGGAGTTCCGGGCTCTAGTCGAGGAAGGTGCGGTGGCAGCTAAAGCAGCGCTCCAGGCGGCCTCCGATGCGGTGGACACAGCCGCTCGTTCGATGGCCGCAGCGATCTCCATGAGAAGGGCGTCCTGGCTTTCGCTCTCTGGACTATCGGCTGAGTCCCAGTTGATCATGCAGGACCTGCCATTCGATGGTCGGGCCCTGTTTGCAGATCAAACAGACACACATCTGCACGGGATGAAAGACTCCTGTACCACCCTGCAGATGCTGGGCCTATACATCCCGCCGGCCAAGGACAAGCCCAGGCCTCATACCTACGCTCCACAGGCTCGGGGCAGATATGAGCCCCCGCCTAAGAAGCAGCGGGAGCAGAGGGGCCGGTCACAACACCAATCCCGTTCGGCCCCTCATCCGGGGCCCTCTGAGGCCAGGAGGCCAGGGAAGCAGGGTTTTTGACTGCTTGCGGGGGGTTACCGGGCCTGTTGCCTGGTTAAGCCCGCCTCCCCCCCCCCCCCAGTTAATAAAGTTCAGGTTTGCCAATCGTTTACCTGCCTTCAGTCTGCAATGGTTCCGTATTACCACGGACCGCTGGGTCCTCAACACTATATCCCTGGGGTACAGGTTGCAGTTTGTTTCGCCCCCTCCCAGTTGCCCTCCGGCCAGGGGGTCGGCGGAGGACCTGGAACATGCGCTCCTCCTATATCAGGAGGTACAGCGCCTCTTCTCTCTGGGCGCCATGGAGAGGGTACCTTGGGAGTTCCAGGGCAAGGGGTTTTACCCCAGGTATTTCCTCATCCCGAAGACGAAGGGAGGGCTTCAGCCCATCCTTGATCTGCGGAAGCTCAACCAGTTCTTGGTTTGTTACAAATTCCGCATGGTGTCCCTAGCCTCTAGTATTCCCTCCCTAGACCTTGGGGATTGGTTTGCAGCGCTGGACCTCCAGGATGCGTACTTCCACATCCATATTTTCGAGGGTCACAGGGGCTTCCTCCGTTTCCTGGTGGGCCAGGACCACTACCAGTTTACGGTCCTCCTCTTTGGCCTCTCGATCGCCCCCAGGGTCTTCACGAAGTGTATGGCAGTGGTAGCAGCCCAACTCAGGAGGAGAGGGCTGCAGATCTTTCCCTGCCTGGATGATTGGCTGCTCAAGGACAAGTCCTGGTCCCAGGTGCAGCAGCAAATAACCCTCCTGCTACGCACCTGCTCAAATCTAGGCCTAGTGGTAAATGAGGAGAAATCCACGTTAATTCCGGTCCAGCGCATAGAATTCATAGGAGCACTGCTGGATTCCCAAGTGGCCACGGCCTCCCTTCCAAGGGACAGGTTCGAGGCGCTCAAAGGCCTCATTGCCTCGGTCACGGCCTTCCCGGTAACCACGGCTCGGATGTGCCTTCAAATCCTCGGCCACATGGCAGCATGCGCCTCAGTGGTGCGAGATGCCAGGCTCTGGATGAGGCCCCTTCAACTCTGGTTGGCGTCCCGCTACTCCCAGGCCAGGGACGGCCTGGACAAGGCTGTCACGGTGCCGCCAATGGTGGTTGCAGACCTCCAATGGTGGGCCCTCCCGAGCAACATGCTCTGGGGTATCCCCTTCTGAGAGCCCTCTCCCTCACTAGATCTAGTGTCAGATGCTTCGGCCCTGGGGTGGGGAGCCCACATGGGGGACTTCAGGATCCAGGGTATGTGGTCACCCAAGGAACTGTCCCTGCACATAATGTCAGGGAACTCAGGGCAGTGCGCCTGGCGTGCGTGGCTTTCCGCCAGCACTTACAAGGGGAAGTGATCAGAGTTCTCACGGACAATACCACCGCAATGTATTACATCAGCAGGCAAGGGGGCACGCGCTTCAAGGCCTTATGCCAGGAAGCCCAGCTCCTGTGGGAGTTCTGTATAGCCCTCAACATCCTTCTCCAAGCTACCCGGCGGGAGCAACACGCTCACAGATCGCCTGAGCAGGGTGTTCTCACATCAACACGAGTGGTCCCTGCACAGGGAGGTGGCAGAATGGATCTTCCTTCAGTGGGGTACTCCCCAGGTAGACCTGTTCGCCACCGCACAGAACCGCCTGTGGCCCAGGTTCTGCTCCAGGGTGATAGAAGGCGATGGGGCCATGACGGACTCGTTCCTGCTCAATTGGTCGGGGCCCCGATGTATGCCTTCCCCCTCATAGGCAGGGTCCTACAGAAGGTGAAGTCAGATGGGGTGAGAATTATCCTGATAGCCCTGCATTGGGCCCGTCAACATTAGTATGGGACCTTACTGCAACTCTTGGTGGCCCCCCCTCGCAGGCTGCCGCTCCACCCGGACCTCCTCTCCCAGGAGGGAGGTTGTCTCCTCCATCCCAACCTGGCCCCGCTCCACCTGACAGCGTGGCTAGATGCGGAGGAGGGGAGGTGTACCGAGGCTGTTAGACGGGTCCTGCTTGAAAGCAGGAAGCCGTTCACACGGAGGGCCTACCTGGCTAAGTGGTATTGGTTCTCCTCATGGGCAAGGGAGAGAGGTTCCTCCCCTGCGTCCGCTCCGCTCCAGCTGGTCCTGGACTACCTCCTGTCCCTTAGGACCCAAGGGCTGGCTCCCTCCTCGATCAGGGTGCACCTGGCGGCCATTTCGGCCTTCCACCCTCCGGTGGTGGGACAGTCAGTGTTCTCCCACCACATGACTTCCAGATTTTTAAAGGGGTTGGACAGAGCATTCCCTTATGCTAGACCCCCGGTTCCTCCTTGGGACCTGAACCTGGTGCTGTCACGCCTCACGGGACCTTTCTTTGAGCCCTTGGCCACTTGCTCCTGATCCCACTTATCTGAGAAAGTGGCGTTTTTGGTGGCTATCACCTCAGCCCGCAGGGTTTCGGCGCTTAGGGCGCTGACCTCAGATCCCCCGTACACTGCCTTCCATAAGGGGAGGGTCCAGCTTTGCCTGCACCTGGCCTTCCTGCCGAAGGTGGTCTCGGCGTTTCATATGGACCAGGACATTTTCCTGCCAGTCCTGTGTCCTAAGCCCCATTCCTCCAATGAGGAACAACGCCTGCACATGCTAGATGTGCGTAGAGCGCTGGCCTTTTACTTAGATCGAACAAGGCCATTCCGGAAATCCCCTCAGCTTTTCATTGTTACGGCCAAACGCATGAGGGGGCAATTGGTTTCCATCCAGCGGATCTCCCGCTGGATCACCTCGTGCATACGCACCTGTTACGACCTGGCAGGGGTTCCCCCGCCTCCTATTGTTAAGGTGCATTCGACAAGAGCTCAGGCCTCATCAGCGGCCTATGTGGCTCATGTCCCTATTCAGGACATCTGCAGGACTGCTACATGGTCCTCTATCCATACTTTTCCATCACACTATGCAATCATCCCCTAAACAAGGGACGACGCCGGGTTTGGTAGGGCGGTGCTCCGCCTGGGTAACCCTTAACCTTTATCATTTAGAACTCCTACCCATCTCCGTCAGGTATAGCTTGGAGTCACCTACTGTGGAATACACAGGAGCAATCACTCGAAGAAAAGACAGTTACCTGTTCCGTAACTGGCGTTCTTCGAGATGTGTTGCTCCTGTCTATTCCACATCCCACCCTCCTTCCCCTCTGTCGGAGTTGTCTGGCAAGAAGGAACTGAGGGTGGGGGGGGCATGCAGACCCCTTTATGGCACGATATGTCGGCGCCACTCCAGGGGTCGCAGCGGTGCTCCCCCACTACGGATGCTGCTAAGCGAAAACCTTTCGGCACCGGTGCACGTGGCGAGCACGCACACCTACTGTGGAATAGACAGGAGCAACACATCTCGAAGAATGCCAGTTACAGAACAGATAACTTTCCTTTCTCCAGGGCCCTGACCCTATTCCATCAGGATGATAGGGAGACTCAAGATTCTCCTCCCCAGCAGCAGGAGAAAATCTTCGAGGCTCAGGAGACTTAAGTGGACAAAGAAGCAACCCCCTACAACTACCATCTCTTCTTTTTCACCAGATGAGGCAGTAATCACTCCTTCTCCATCTATGGCCTCAAGACCTCATTAAATATGTGGCAGACTCCCTTACATATACCTCTTCAGGAGGTCAGAGCTGTTGTATATTCTTCACTCTGCAACACCATCCAGAGTTGCTCTTCCTATCAACGAGGCTCTGCTGGGTCTTGCAAAAATCAGCTGACAAACCTCTGCTACAGTAACACCCATCTGAAAAAGAGTTACTAAAAAGTATTATGTTCACACTAATGACTGAGTTCCTATTTTCTCACATTCCACCTGATTCTCTAGTGGTTGATGTAGAGAATGATTGGGGCAAACAACACCAGCATAAGTCTACCCCAGAGCCATCCATACCCATACGCAAAGTATGCAGCTGCGTAAGGAACTAGGAAATTTGGGGCACAGCCCCTGCTCTGGCTCTTCCCCGGGGCCCCTGCCCCGCCCCCGCCCCTTCCCTGCCCCAGTCCTGCCACCATCCTCTGAGGACTCCACAAGCAGTCGGGCTTGCACTCACCGGTAAGTAGAGCAAACCGGCCCAAGCCTGCTCCGCTCCCCTGGCTCCAAGCCTCACCGCTGGCGAGTGCTGGGGGGCGGTTTCCCCCTCCCCCCAAGTCTGGGAGCCAGGGGAGCAGAGCAGGCTGGGTCTGGGTCACTCCACTTCCCACAGGAAGTGGCCAACCCCATCCCAATCTCAGTTTCCTTCTGAGACTCAGCAGTGGAGAAGGAACTGAGGGCAGTTTGCCCACGCAGCCTGATATAACCTCGGTGCAGGGCACAAGTTATTAACAGTGCATGCGAGGGCCAACAGACACTGCTAATGAGAATCTCCCATGAAAGGTGCACAGCCACTGCATACAGTGAGTAACCTCTCTTTCTAGTCTGGACCCTAATATTCTAGTCGATAGACTGCGTTTCTTCAAGCTCTCTTTTCCACATGACTATGTACAGCACTCATTTTACCGTTCCCGCCCCTCTGACTTCTGAAGTCTTTCCTCAGACATCCTCATATGCAGGGCCGGCTCCAGGCACCAGTGTAGGAAACTGGTGCTTGGGGCGGCCAATTCAAAGGTACGGCACTCCGTCCGGTATCGGGGCGGCACGTCCGGGTCTTCGGTGGGAATTCGGCGGCGGGTCCCTCATTCCCTCTCTTCCTCTTTGAGCTGCCGCCGAATTGCCGCCGAAGAGGAAGAGAGGGAGGACCCGCCGCCGAATTGCTGCGGAAGAAGCGGCACGATTGAGCTGCCGCTGAAGTGCCGCCACTAGTCTCTTTTTTTGCTCACTTGGGGCTGCAGAAAAGCTGGAGCCGGCCCTGCTCATATGTAGTCTCTCCTTTACTGTTAAACTTTCTGCTCCATAGTTGCCTCTGGTATATAAAGATCCTCCAATTTTCCCTCAACGCCATCATAATCATCACTTAGAGCAGGGGTTCTCAGGACAAATTTTTCCGAAAATACTTAATTAGCTTTAGGAAAACCAAATAAATATGCACATATACATGTTCAAATCGTTGTAATTTATTTACTGCTAGCTAGTAAGTCTGTTGTGAAAAGTGATATTTACAAACATACAAGTATCACTTTTCACAGCAGACTTACTCAGCCCTGGCAAGCCTTGGGGACAAATTAAGCCCTGGAGGGAGGGTCGGGGGGAGGCAGTGGGGGTCAACGGAGCTGGGGGTGGGGAGCTGGGGCAGGCAGCGGGGGGCTGGAGCCTGAAGCCCTGCTGTCAGAGCCCAAAGCCTGCCACCAGAGAATGGGATCCAGGGACGGAGCCCGAAGCCTGCCACCAGAGCCTGAGGCCTGGTGCCACGCAGCCAGAGCCCGGGGCTGGAGCCCAAAGCCCAGTGTCCAGAGCCTGCCGCCTCCCCACCCCAGTGCTGAAGCCCAAAGCCTGAGCCCCACCGCCCGAGGGAAAGTGGGGAACTCGATGGCTGCCTGTTCCTACAGTGTTGTGCCCCAGGTGACTCCAGAGGGGGGTAGGGCCCAATCCCTGCTGGTGGCCACAGCACCAGCAGCAAAGGGGTGCATCCAGGAGCAACAGGGAGGAGGAGAGAGAGCTACTTTTCCCATCCCGTCACTCCCCCTCCATCACAGCCTAGGAGGCTGTGGTCGCAAGAAAAGCCCCTGGTGGTTGCTTGAGGCCACGGTGGCCACATTTGAGAAACGCTGACTTAGTCTGAATTCCTTCATGCTGTGAATTGTATGTATTAGGGATGGAAAATTCCAATTTGAGGATTCCTTTGGTTTCAAAGATTATCAAGAAGAAAGCAGTCCTGTGCTGTATCTGAAACTGACTATACGTTTGTCAACACTGTTCAATTTTCTCTTCCACAGAAAGATCTGTGATCCAGGCCTTACATCTTTTGAACCTGAAGCTTTGGGGAATCTGGTGGAAGGGATGGACTTTCACAGGTTCTACTTTGAAAATGGTGTGTTTTCCTATTTGATCACATTTAAAATATTTCCAAGTGTGCTTCTCAAAGCCAGCTGTTTTTTGTAGCTGCTTATGGTGTTTTTGACATTTCATTTTGAGTTATGCAGTATAAAATACTTTTCATGTTTCTGCTAAACTTGCTTAGAAACCATGGGGAACTTTGGATTGTGGAGGGAATTGTCAAGTTCATGTAATATCTTTTTGAGGAGGGGGGTATGGAGGGACGGCTTAAAGGTAAATAGGGTTGGAAGGCAAGTGATTCCCACTCTATTTTTCAGAGCTAGAGGGGCTGAATACCACAGCATTGGGCACATTTGAAAAGTCTGCAGTGATGGACAAACTGATCACCATTAAAAAGTCAGCATTTCCTAACAGTTGATCATTATTCTTTCTTACTGTAAGTCTAAGGAAATACTATAGTCACTGTGCTGATTCACACTAGCTGAAGCACTGGCCTCATGACTCTTTTAATGGTGATCACAGCACGTCAGTTGGTGGATTTAATACAACCATGTCAGCTTCAGAAAATAAAAGCTACACTGCTTACTTGTTCATACCATAGACTATCAGGTACACCTCTACCCTGATATAACGTTGTCCTAGGAAGCCAAAAAATCTTACCGTGTTATAGGTGAGACCGCGTTATATCAAACTTGCTTTGATCCGCCGGAGTGCGCAGCCCCTCCCCCCCGGAGCACCGCTTTACCGTGTTATATCCGAATTCGTGTTATATTGGGGTAGAGGTGTACTATAGATGACATAGTTTCAGAGCAGATTTGAAACTCAAAGGGAGGCTGATCATGTTATAAATTAACTAATGAAACTGATTTTCTCATCCAGCAATTTCTGAATGAGAAATGTCAGGGCACAAGACTCGCTCCAGGGACTCCTAAATTCTAATCTCAAATCTGAGATGGACTCCCATTCTGTTTTGTGAACACATCATTGAAGTTCAATGCCTCAGTTTCCCCATCTGTACTGATATTAATAAAATGGTTGTGGTGGTTGTTGTTTACTTAGTAAAATGTCCTGGGTAAGGATTCAGGTTACTTAGAATCATAAAATATTAGGGTTGGAAGAGACCTCAGGATGTCATCTAGTCCAACTCCCTGCTCAAAGCAGGACCAACCCCAACTAAATCATCTTTGTCAAGCCAGGCCTTAAAAACCTCTAAAGATGGAGATTCCACCACCTCCCTAGGTAACCCATTCTAGTGGGTTACTGTCTGTCTTACTTTGAAATGGGAACTGCAAGCATTTAGCATGTTCTCGTTAGTGCTAAGGTCTGTAGGCCCTTTACAATGGGTACTTCAGCCTGCTTGCAGTTTGGGGGCAGAACCAGACCTGTCAGTCACTGGTGACAGGGGAATGTCCTGCCCTCTGAAGTTGCATCCAGTTTTCTCCCTCCACTCCCCTGTGGCCGATGGCTCAGCTAGAGATAGGGTGACCAGATCAGCAGTATAAAATATCGGGACGGGAGGGAGGGGGGGAGCAAAAAAGAAAAAAAAAAAAGGGAGTTTAAAAGTTTGGCCCGCCACAAACATTGGTCAGGATATGGGGCAAAGAAGCAAATATCGGGACAGTCCTGATAAAATCGGGACATCTGGTCACCCTAGCTAGACACGCCCTGTTGCAGGGCTTTTTGGAAGGAAATGCCAAACTTGATTTCAAGTTTGTAGACTAACAGTGCAGCTCAATAATGCGTCCATCAAATTCCCAGTTGTGTCCCAGGGCTGTGTTTGATTCTGGGAGAGATTGTCCTCTCCAGCTCCACTCCCTTTCTGAGGTGTTTGGGCCCCCACAGGTTTCAGGGAGAGAGCTAGGCTGAGAAAAGTGAGAAACAAAATGAAGGGTTTGTGTCTCCTGCTCTCTTCTTATTGAGGGTCTAGTTGGGGAGCTTGGCCAGCTCTGTGTGCAGAGAGCAGTTTTCCTCACAGTCCAGGCTGGGTGGGGTCAACTCAGCCTCCTCCGCCCAGCTGGAAAGGAAACAGGCAGGACTGGAAAAGAACTGACTCTGGAGTACATCTCTCCTATCTCCATAACGGTAGTCAAGTCAGAAGGACAGCATGCCAGAAGCACTTGGAAGCACATAGGATCCTGTGGTTGGATCCACTCACAACAGACTGGTATTTGTGCAGAGATGGGAGTTGGCCCAGGTTATGACATTGGTGGGAAAAGTGGAATTTCGGGATTTGCTTGTTTTTCATACCACTGCATCACAACCTACCCCTTCTGTGAACAGACACTAGTCTGGCGCATGTGGCTCCAACCACAGAATCCCATGTACTTCTAAACCCCAGGTCATGGGTAATGGTCACTGTTCCTAACTCTGGGTCTCTCAGGCACACTACCCAGTGCAGACCCCGTGTCTGACACTCTTCTTGGGCAATGAGACTCTGAAGTCCAGCTGCCTTAAACCCTAGAACCAGTGTCTCCCACCTAACCTCCCCAGTGCTTAGTCACATTCCCCCAGAGTCCACCTGGCTGTGGGAGCTCTGGTTTTTTGATTAACTCCTTCAGGGACAATGTGGAAGGAAGACAAACTTAGCAAAGGGATTTGTTAACCACAGGCATTTTGCTCTTAAACAGCACAAGAGTTTCAGATCTTTGGAAAATAACAAACAGTTCTGAATTTGGTCCCTCTAAGTCTCATCTCCCCACTTCTTTGAGTCTGAAGTCAGTGTGCAGAGGCGAGGGAGCCCTTCCTGCTTTCTTTCCTCCCGCCTTTTTCTTCTGGCATGCAGCAGGAGACCAACCCTTTGCTCAGAGTAGCATCTAGCTTTTAATAACAGCCTTTGTCTCTCTTGGTGCATGTGTCTTTCCTCTGAGGAAATTCCATGTTCCACCCCTATTCTCCCCACATCAACTTCCTTGTAGAGAGACCTTCAAAGACCATGGCCTTACCAGTAGAAGACTCATTTTTCCATAGAAAAATGTCATTCAACATTGATGGCTCTTGATTACTTTGTCTCTACTTCTCAGACATAGGCTTTCTACTAGGAGTCAAGTCCCTGTTGCAAAATGGATGCTCTAATCCACAAAGGCTGCTACAGAGCAAAGTAGAGCCCTGAAACAAAACTGGGTCACAAGACAACATGGAGTTCACAATATGACACACACAGATCCCAAATCACAGAAAGTAATTCTGTTTTTAAATGTCTTTTTACTACATTTCTAAAGTACAGAGAAGTATAACCACATAAATAAAGCATTTGGTAACCACTTTCACTACTGCACTAGAACCATCAACCGATACATATAAAACAAATCAAGATCACTTTGGATAATAATCACGTTGAAATCTGGCCAAAGACTTTGATGAGATCATTTCAACAAAGGTAGCACATAAGAAATAAGAAATACCAACTAAAAAAAATAAAAGAAGGAAATTTATAGCTGTGAGGAATCAGAGATAGGAATAATGCAAATATATTGCTATGAGCAGAGCTCAGGTGCTAACTAATGAGATTCATCCCGTGACCTCACTTCTAAAAGTGAACAACAAAGTGAACAAAGGAAAGGGAACATAATTACGCATCCTTCTTTTGTGTCTTTATTATGGCAAGACATCTTGAAACTGATCAGGGTTGAAAAGCAGACAATTACTGTAATTTATTTGGCACATTAATATAGACCACTGTTATTTTAGAATGATTTTCTGATAGAAGAGATAGAACATGATACATTTCTGTAGTGTCACTCCCGTCCCACTGCTGCAACTTTTTGTGCTAGTTTTCTTGCTTATCAGTAAAACAGTGGTTAGTATTTAGCATCTGCCAATCTTGATATATTTACATACCGTTTTCAGTACTGAGGGACATAGCTAACTCTGTTGGTTTACTTCGGAAAAATTGATTTTGTGTGTGTGTTTCCCTCCATAGCTTTGTCCAAGGGTAATAAGCCAATCCACACTATTATCCTCAATCCCCATGTCCATCTTGTGGGCGATGATGCTGCCTGCATTGCATACATACGGCTGACGCAGTACATGGACGGAAGTGGAATGCCAAAGACTATGCAGTCCGAGGAGACCCGGGTCTGGCACCGCCGTGATGGCAAATGGCAGAATGTTCATTTTCACTGTTCAGGGTCACCAACAGTACCGATCAAGTAAGAAATCTATCCAAACAGTATTAGCTACAGGGGTAAGGATGTCCTAGGTTATGTAGGAGGTCAGACTAGATGATCTAAAGTCCCTTCTAGCCTTAAACTCTATAAAACTTTCACTCTTTTAAAAGTAGCATTGCAGTGTAACTTCTGCACTGTCAATTCTGCAAAGTCCATTTAATAATTCAGTATGCTGCATACAGTATTAGTGCAAATATTTGTCATATTTTTTGTTATTATTTGTTTACAATCATGCCCATTTAAGCTTAGGACTTCACTGTGCTAGGTGTTGTACGTACACATAGTACGGACACATACAAGTACATACACATAGACAGTTTCTGCCCTGAAGAGTTTAAATTGTGTTAATTTTAGGCCTCCTCTTGACTAAGGAAGTTTGCCCCAGTGTAACTCAGCTGATGTGGTTACACTACCACTAACATAGACGGGCTTGCACCAGTGCAGGTTACTTCAGTAAATCCCTGGATTGAGCGTCACAGGTGTCAGCAGCACTTTCTACCTGTGCAGCATGTCTACATGAAGGGGTTTACAATGGTGTACTCACATTGCTGTAATTAATTACTTTGGCGGAAGCTTCTTTAATGTAGACAGGGCCTGAAACAAGACACAAAAGTGGGCATAACAAATACAGTCCATGGGGACTGGCAGGAAGTAAAGAGAGAAATGATAGGAAACATATAATTATTTAGATCTGGCTGGAAAATTTCAACACAAACAAAATTTTGATGAAAAATGAAAAAGTTAGCCATTTTCCTGTTTTCCAGCTAGCTCTAGTGCTTACACAGAATAGCCATGTACATAGCTAGATGATTTAGAATCAGATTATTTACTTTATAAATTATAAGATACAAAAAAGTATCATAAATTCTTCTCTTCCCCCCTTTTACACTTTCCCATTGAGTGACCTGGTCAGTTCTCACTGCCTCAGTTACTATGTCTGTGTGGTTGACGCTCAAATCTCTCCCTCTGTTTGTGGTCCATCCCACTGTGTTCAGGCATCTCTAAGTACCTTCTGATATTGCATCCTTGGAATCATAGCAGCTTAGACTCAGCATGCAAAATACTGAATTCCTCAGGCTAGATCCTCAGTTGTGTAAATCATGTTCGTCCATTGATCCCATAGCTACATCAGGTTGTACCAGCTGAGGTTCTGGCCCCTCATCTTTCCTCTCAACCCTCTGCTTTTCCCCCACTCATTAATGTAAGTTACACCACTGCTCTCCCCATGATTCAGGCTTGCAAACTGCAGCCCTGTCTACATTAAGAAAATTCCTATTGGTGCAACAGCATCAGTGTGTCAACTCCTAATGTAGACATACTATACCATTGCAGCTTACTTTGGTATGTTCCCAAGTTAAACTGCACTGTAGCAGCACATCTACATTTGAGGACTGCACATCAATGTACTTACACCAATGTACTTAGTGGAGGCAGTTCTTGAGATTGCAAACTCGGATGACAAGGCCTCAGTGTTACTTTAGACTCCTCTTTCTACCTCCATGAGGTCGCTTAATCCTTTGGCTCTTCCTCTACCACATCTTGAAAAATCCATCCTTTCCATCCTCACAGCTAAAAAGTGCTTGTACGCATTTCCTTTGGTGATCTCCTGCCTTAACTACAACAATCTCCTTCTCCCATAGCCTCCCTGTTTTCCACATTGCCCCAGCTAGTCTATCCAAAATTGCTCTTGTAATAATCCATTTTGTCTGCTCCTTTCACAACTTTGATTCCCTCAGCTGTCTTCCTGTCATCTCTGGTATCATGTTCAAGCCTCTTGTCCTCACTCTCAAGGCTCTGCCTCAGTCCATTCATGCCTACAGCTCTGCTCTCATTTCTTTATTTTTTTATTCTTTCTAATTTTCCTTTCCCACGTAACTTCACTATTATGTTTCTCCCACTTATGCCTTTGTGCTATTCTTTATACCTGGCATTCCCACTTTGCCTTGTTGCATCAATTACCTTCCCTCCTTACAACATGCTTCTTCCACATAGCCTTGCAATGTCAATCTGTCAACCAATGAAATATAGTGATAGAACAAAGTGATGTTAAACTTTAAAAGGAAGAAAATGCTGTTTTTAGAGAAACCCATCGCCTGGCTTTATAATCTATTAATCTGTATGTTTGTACCATAGTGTTTATTTTAAAATGTAAGCCTGTTGCTGGCAGGGGCATTGTCTTTCTCTGTTTTGCACAGCTCCAAACACACTGCCAGTGCTTAACCAAGTATATTTAGCGTAACAGAAAAGGAGAGATTTTGGTGGTTGTAAGACACAGGTTTTACATTGGAGGGATATGTGGAACAGGTCTGCCCCATCTCATGGTGGGGGCCAAAAGCATAAATGACAAAGTCCAGAAAGGATTAGTATCTAAGAATAAATATTTCATCCTGATACTCACTGAAAAACATGGGTTCCTACCAGGATGACAGGGACTAGATTAGGGAAAATTTTAGTCCTTTCCATTTAAACTTTTCTGTTTGCATGTATTTTGCTAAGTACTTAGAGAGAACCAAGTAGTTTCATACATACACACATGCATAGAAGTAAGGCCAGAAGGAAGATTAATGATCGTTTAGTTTAATGACCATCTACCACCTGCATAACTAGAATTTTGCCTAGTAATTCCTGCAAGCCGTAGATTCTACAGTTTTGGGAGTAAATGATCGATGTGGGGTATAGTATTTTAATGAGGCTCACTATTTTTAACTAACGCAACATGACTAACACATAGAAGTCACTTTCTACAAACCTTCCTGATTATCTTTTATAAGGTCTTGGAATTTACCATCAATTCTCACAGAGAATATAGCAATGCAAATGTATCTCCATTCTGGAGCCTCACAAAACTGGAATTCCACAGAACCATATCCTTATTATTTCTTTCTTTCTTGGATTTAGAATACTTGCACTCCATCAGATATAGATCTATTATTATAAGAATATTTATTAATGTTATATTTTCCATTCATTAACACACTTTGTAATACATAGTAAATCTTCTCAGACTGGCTGAAGAAAAAGATTTCAAATACAGTAAAATTACAAAAGTAATCATAGCTATTGGCTTCCGCCTTTGCAGGAATATGTTTCTCTGGATCGTGTCAAATCAGCTTGGGCAAGCACAGTAGCTGATTTGTCAAGACTGCAGGGATGAATGCACATTAAATCTGAGGCCAGAACTGAGCTCCTATGCTGCTGTATACACACAGAGATGTTTCTCTTTGACATGGCTCATAAAATGGCCACAAACTTAGATTATTTTTTAACTGAGTCAAGAAAATTACTGAAAAGCTTTGGTTTCCATCTGTTCCACTGCTTGTATCTACTGAAGTGATACGTTTGATGAGAGATTATCTCTGTTAACTTTTTCTGTATTCAGTATTCTTATGAATTAGTTCTTTTAGCTTATTTTTCAAAACTACTGAACAGACATGGACACACACACATGCACACACACACACAGAAGAGTAGTCTCCTGGTCTCAGCATGGAATTAGCAGCCATGGGACTACTGAGTCTGAAACTGATTCCAAAGGCCACATTCAGACATGATGTAATACTTCACTAGATTCCCTTGTACCCATTTATCAGTGTATAAGGCAGGGGTCGGCAATGTTCGGCACGCGGCTCGCCAGGGTAAGCACCCTGGCGGGTCAGGCTATTTTATTTACCTGCTGACGTGGCAGGTTCAGCCGATCGCGGCCCCCACTGGTCGCAGTTCGTCCCGGGCCAATGGGGGCGGTGAGAAGCGGCGCGGGCGAGTGATGTGCTGGCCGTGGCTTCCCGCCGCCCCCATTGGCCCGGGACGGCGAACCGCGGCCAGTGGGGGCCGCAATCGGCTGAACCTGCCGCGTCAGCAGGTAAATAAAACTGGCCCGGCCCGCCAGGGTGCTTACCCTGGCGAGCCGTGTGCCGAACGTTGCCGACCCCTGGTATAAGGGAATCTAAGTTGTTATAAATTACATACTGAGGAGCCAAAAGAAGGCTTACGTAAAGATTTTGTTTTGTGATTGTACAGCACCTAGCACAATGGGACTGTGGTGCATGACTAGGGCTTCTAGGCACTATAGAAATACAAATAATAAATAATAATGATATTAATAATATTGAGTGGCCTACTTTAAATATTCTTACACATTCCTGTTAGTTTCTTTTCCTCTTACCCACCTCTTCTGGCACCTCTGCATGCAAATGATATCAGCTCACACTCTGACATTCACAACTTACTGGGCCAAATTCAAAGGTGCTGTGTAAAGTGGGGATGTAAATGATATAGTTAAGTTGTATGTGAATCTGTCAATCATTATAAGTTTGTGGAGTATGCACACTGAGGGTACCATAAAGTGGTGTAAAATATACCAATTTAGATGCCCTTTGGACTGACTGATGCTCAGTTCTGAATTTAATCCCTTCTGTGGACTTAGGCAAGTCAGTAAAGCTTTCTGCCTGAGTTTCCCACGCTCTAAAGTAAGGATACTTTTAACCACCTTCCTGGCAGGTAGTGAAGGTTAATTGGTGTTTATAAAGTGATTTGAAGAGGGAAAGAACAATGTAAGTGCTTACTTGTTTGTTTGCTTGCTTTTCAAAGCAGTATCCTGCAAGGTTGTAGATTAGGGAAGACTTTATAGTACTTTTCCCACACTTGTAGTGTGCTGCATAAAGTGGTGATATTGCTAAGTCAATAACAGCAATATTGGGTTTTTTCCTTTTTCTAGCTAAAATTCTACAATGCCACTCTTGCTTTCTCCGTACTCAAAGCACCTGATTGGTTACCATGTGGGCCATCCTGTTCTTCTCTTCATGCATGTTTCTGAGTGCATGAAGCTGTGACAGTTCTACATGTAATGCATTTGATGCATCATTTTGTTGTATATTTCATCTGTACATTTTGTTTACACTTCAGCAAATTGAAAATGACAAAACAAAACAAAATCAGTGTACAGTAGTAGATACACAATCCATTTGTCATTTTTCTTTATTAATGCTAAGTTTTAACAAATAACTTTAAAATTACTATGTTTATAAAAAAGAAAAAAGAGTACATGTTCTCATTTTGGTTTTGGTTTTTTAAACAACTGTTTTTTGGCTTATTTGTTTCCAAAACCACTGGGTTTTGCTTTGGGTCATAGTAGAAATCGATGAGATTTCCAATTAGAGCTTTGCTAATGTTGCAGAATAGTTTTATTGGAACACAAAGATGGATAAAATCACTGATGAATGTGAAAGCAAATATATGTTGGATTGGTACCAACTGAAGCCATTTTAGTTATTAAACTGGAAAAATTTTATCATTTGCTGGCTTGACCACTTTAGAATTAACTTCTACTGTTCTGGCCAGTAACATTTTTTGTCTCTCTGTTTTGATTCTTTACCTTTACTTTTTTATGCTAAGTGAAAATTTATATTGGGTGATAGAAGAGCAAAATTAAAATTTGTGATGATTAAAGTGAAAGGATAAAACAAAATAGATTTGTATCACTTTCAGGGTGTACAGTAAATTTATTAAGGAAGCTTTAGAGGATTATTTTATTTTGTTTATGCTCTAGTCCAGATATGTGGTTAGTTTAACCTAGAAATATTAGGCCTTACAAGCTTAGTATAAAGAGTTTGTTTACTTTCCATTGTAGCGGCTACTACTCTGGAAAACCATCATGAATATACCAATTTTCTAATAATACTGTAATACTTTACAATGGTGTTTTTCCCCCCCATTTTCTCTTGGCTTATTAAAATCCTTGCACAGTGCATAATGTTAGGGACAACAACTAATGCAGCATTACTTACTAACGCTTTTGTTTTTTTCTGTTGCTGCATACAGCTGCACAGTAAGCAGGGAATGCTCTCGGTGTCCATTTAAAACATATACTTTGTGACCTGGACTGTTTTTGCTTCTGTTTTATATCTGTGAATGTATATTCCTGCAAACATTTAGATTTAGTCTCCCTCCTTTCCCCCCACCCATTTTTAATAGAAAAATAGAGGGGTTGTCTGTTCCCTTTTTTTTTTTTTGCTGTTGTTCATTGTTTTATTATCAGTGGGGCTAAATGTTTTCTGCAGTGCTGAATAGTGCATGATATCTCAGTGTTCTTTTTAGCAATTACAATTTACAGCTGTCAGCAGCCTGAAATTTTTAAAATGGGAAGACTTCCTAATTTGTATAATTTTACTTTCTGTGTTGATTATAAATCAAAAGCGTTCCTTTACACTTTGATGTTGTTATTAGTGGATGTACAGTAGATGGATTTAAATTGCTCTGATAATATTACATGATTTAAAAAAATGTATATTTAAAATAAGCATTTACAGTAAATGTGTTGAGCCATATTAACCTGCCAATGGGATCTGTGAAAAACAAAAAAGTAATGGCCTAATTTTTTTCTCATTAATTTCTTTACTTTTTTTGTGAAGCAGCTATAAGTAGTATAAATGTATTTAAATTTAACACAATTAGGTTTAGGGTGGGTTTTTTTTTTTTTTTTTTTTTACATTTTTAACATAGCATGTGGTGTTGACGTATTACTGTAGATCAAGTTTGTCTTCCACACCAAGACATGAGGAAATTGTGACTCGTTCTCTCCACCACAATCGAATTATACACTTGTCTTCTGTCATTTTGGAACACTGCAGTTTACCATGGGACACAGTGTACATATTTCTTGCCATAATGGTAAATGACTGACAGATATATTTAAGGATTAATAAATTTGTGATTTCTGCCGATATTGTGTTTGTGGTTTTATTTCATAATAAGTTGTGTTGTGCAAAGCATGGGGGGGGGAAAGCACAGTGTAATATAAAATATCTATATGTTTTTCCAAACTATTAGTTGAAAGGAGCAGCTAAAGTATTTGATAGGCCAATAACAGAGTTTTCCTTCAGTTTGTAAGCAGTGGCTTTCCTGATTCTGTCTTTAATTTAGTATGCTTTTCAAAAATTCTCTCTCCTAAGGCCCTGGTATTATTCCCTTTAGTATACACCATGATGATGAATTTTGTATATATTTGATATTTTATAGGAAAGCGTTTAGAAATGTTTTAGAGTTTTAAAATTTTTGTTGGTATTATTTTTCAGATCCTATAGCCTGTAAAAACAGGATGCTGTAAGGGTTACCATGAGTCTAACACTGCAGATCTTGACAGGAGAGAAAAGATATACATAGACTCATAGACTTTAAGGTTGAAAGGGACCATCATGATTATCTAGTCTGACCTCCTGCACATTGCAGGCCACAAAACCTCACCCACCCGCTCCTGATATACAGGGCCGGCTCCAGGCACCAGCCCACCAAGCATGTGCTTGGGGCGGCACCTGGAGGGGGGCGGCGCAGTGCTCCGGCCCGAGAGCGGAGCCCCGGCCGGGCTCTCCGCCCTCCTCCCGGCGCTCCGGCCAGTCGGGGAGAGCGGAGCCCCGGCCGGGCTCTCCGCCCTCCTCCCGGCGCTCCGGCCAGTCGGGGAGAGCGGAGCCCCGGCCGGGCTTGCCACCAGCGAGAGCGGAGCTGCGGTGGGCTCGCCGCCCTCCTCCCGGCGCTCCGGCCGCCGAGGAGAGTGGAGCCCTGGCCAGGCTCGCCGCCCTCCTCCCGGTGCTCCGGCCAGTCGGGGAGAGAAGAGCCCCGGCCGGGCTCTCCGCCCTCCTCCCAGCACTCTGGCCGCCGGGGAGAGCGGAGCCGCGGCAGGGGAGGGCACGGGGAGGCTTTTTTGCCTGGGGATGTTTTAAAAAGCCTTCTGAGTAACTAATATGTTACTATAAAAAGAACGGACTATTCTAGGAAAAAACTGGCCATAGTTAAAATGTCATGTTGATGTTAAACATTATTTTACTGTCTGCTTCACACAGCCCTTAGTAACATAAATTATAGGTAGATAGAGCTAAGGTTAACACAAAATTTAACTTTAACATGAACTGGATTAAATTTTAACCCTAGTCTTCAACATAGCCTTTGCTTGTATCCTAACATTTACACTATCACGTCAGCAACGGGACTACATTATAATGCACATAAGAATGTGAAAGAGCAAAGGTATGTTTGTTATATTATTACTGTGGACTATCTGTATTGTGGTAGAGCTGAAACACACCAGTCAGGATCAGGGGCCAATTTTGCTAGGTCCTGTACATAGACATAGGAAGATAGTTCTTGCCCTCAGGCTGATAACAGAAAAGGAGCACAAGCTCTACATGAGTATATCAGCAGCAAACAATATGTCACAAACCCCAACTGGTCTTAAGGAAAAAAAGTTTGAGATATGATATGTTTAGGGTGAAATATTGGGATTTCAAGATTTTCCTGAAATGGTCAGTGTTTTCAGTTTTGACGATGTTATTTAGGGTAAGTTCTATTCAACAACTTCAATGTACAATACTCTTCAAGATAAATTAAGTGCATAGGACTTTAGATCTCTTGTGAAATATAGGAAATACATGGAACTAACTCAGTCCCTTCAACAAAATTAAAAAACATGGAGATAAATTTTCAAAAGCCCCTAGGTGATTTAGTAGCATAAACCCCATTTTCAAAAGTGAGTAGGCAAATAAGATTTAAGGGTTTGTCTTCACTGCAGCAGTTGCCTCATTCAAGTTACTCCACTCGAGACAGCCTAACTTGAGTGAGAGTAGCTGGTGGGTTTGTTACTCAAAGTGTGGCATCACCACTGCATTGCTAGCTCGAGCATCAGCAGCACCCAAACTTCATCCCTCCTTCCCTGCAACTGGCCAACTAACTCAAGTTTAAAGTACCATTTAACTTAAGTTACAGATTTTTATGTGTGGATGGGTGTTGGGTTAGGCGCAAAACTCACGTTATAGCTAGAGCTAACAATGCAGTGAAAAACCTGGTTTCCTGCCAATTCACCTGTCGAGGTCCTTGGCAGTCCACCTGGTGGGCTGCTGGGGAGCCCAGAGCGTGGAAGCCTCTGGAGTCTTAGCTCCCAGGCTCATGACTTCTTGGCTTCCTGTAAGACAGCTTACATGATGGGCTGTCATAGAGTTGGGGCTCCAGAGTCCCTGGCTCAGGTGAACTGCCCCAAAACCAGGGTTCCTGGTAGAGCTGGGCAAAGAACAGCAATTCCATTTTGTGGAGGACTTCAACTTTTTGGGGTTTTGTTCCAAATCAAAACAAAATTTTAAAATCTGTAACACAAAATGGTATTACCATTCTTTGCCCAGCTCTACATTTAGGCTCCAAAATTACTTCAGCACTTTTGAAAATTTAAAGGAAACGCAATTTTCTTTATTGTATAAATTGGGGAGTGGTTTAGCTGTATGAAACTAACCTAGTCCCACAGATATTCTACTATGTTACAAGTATTGTTGATAATGCTGAAATCGATCCACATAATTAGGGCCCTACCAAATTCAGGGTCCATTTTGGCCAATTTCGTGGCCATAGGATTTTTATAATAGTAAATGTCAAGATTTCAGCTATTTAAATCTGAAATGTCATGGTGTTGTAATTGTAAGGGTCCTGACCCAAAAAAGAGTTTTGTGGGGGTCACAAGGTTATTGTAGGGGGTGGTTGCAATACTGCTACCCTTACTTCTGCACTGCTGTTGGCAGTGGTACTGCCTTCAGAGCTGGGCAGCTTGAGAGCGGCGGCTACTGGCCGGGAGTTCAGGTCTGAAGGCAGAGCCACCACCAGCACCAGAGGATGGCATGGTGTGGTATTGCCACCCTTACTTCTGCACTGCTGCCTGCAGATCAGGCCCCTCAGTCAGCAGCCACCACTCTCTGGCTGCCCAGCTCTGAAGGCAGCAGTGCAGAAATAAAGGGTGGTGTGGTATGATATTGCTACCCTTACTTCTGTGCTGCTGCTGGTGGGGTGCTGCCTTCAGTGCTGGGCGCCTGGCCAACAGCTGCCGCTCTCCATCCACCCAGTTCTGAAAGCAGCACAGAAGTAAGTGTGGCAATACTGTAACCACCCTAAAATAACTTTGTGACTCCCCCACAACTCCCTTTTGTGTCAGGACCCCCAATTTGAGAAACACTGATCTCCCCCATGAAATATGTATTGTGTAGGGTAAAAGCACACAAAAGACCAAATTTCACAGGCGGAGACCAGATATCATGGTCCTTGATGCATTTATCATGGCCGTGATTTTGGTAGGGCCCTACAGATAACGACTAGATTACAATCTTAGCTACCCTGATGTAAATTTGCAGTAGCTCCTTTGAAGCCAATGGATTTACCACGCGTTTACAGTGGGGTAGACAGATTAGAATATAATCCAGTGTATAAAATAAACTGGTTGACAAGAGAGAGAAAAAAAACAACAAAAATCAGGTTAGATTTTTGGGAAATGTTTTTAACATCACTTTGAGCATCTCTTTGTGGCACCATGCAATAAATATTTTAGTATGCTGCCACCTGGTGGATGTTTGTGTTTCCATGTTTTCTATTTGGGACTGCCCAAACAGTTCCAATGTGTTCCACAATGGAAAAAGTACCATACTTTTCATGAACCTCTTTCTACTACGAACAAGCAACATAGGGTGTGTCATGGCTGGAAGATCTGTTTTTTAACAAGGGTGTCTTTGTTTTGTTTAGTCTTTTTGGAGATATCCCTAAGCTCTCACTTCTTGGATACTTATGATCATATTTTATATTCAGTAACTTTCCAATATATTCCAGCAAAAGATATTTAGTCCCCCAGATTAGCTGTATTAACAATCAGGGAAATGGTTCAAATGGCTTCAAGAGGATTTCAGCTTCCCTATCTTTAAACAATTATTAGTTGGAAGGAAACATATCAATTAACAGTGAGGACTTAATCTTGCCATTGTCTGCATAGTTCCCACTGAAGTCAAGGGGATTTTTGCATGTGAAAGGACTGCATGACTGAGACATTCCACCTACATTTTCAGAAGGGCCACCTTGTCTTTGTGGTGCAATGAGAGGGGACAAATTTTACAATTTAAAAAGTAGCTAAGTCATTAGGAACTTATATAATGGACCATTTTCTTAGGCACCTACGTCCCATTTTCAAAAGTTTTGAATATGGTACTTAGTCTCCTGAGTCATTTAGAGCTTCTCTAGACTGGTGGTTAATTCACTCTATAGGGGTGTGATTTCTAAAGTGCACTAATGTTTTGCACATTAATTGGTCCATGTAGACCTTGCTGGTGCACTTTACTGTAATGTTGTTTGAAATAATACTCCCTTAAAGTGCACTAGGGAAACTTTAGTGTGCACCAGCAAGGTCTACAAGGACCAATTAATCTGGAACACCTTAGTGTGCTTTAGAAGTCAGAACCCCTGTAGAGTGGATTACTGCTCCATGTAGACAAGCCCTTGGGTGCATGTGCAAATATTATCCAGCTGACTGAGGTACCTGTCATAATCTTAATGGGTGCCCAAAATCCAAGTGCATTTTATATTTATATAATTTAATATAAAGCAGTGTCTGCCTGGGTGTTTTCTTCCAGCTCCTACCTATTGGTGTGAAGGAGTCCCCCCCCAAAAAAAAAAAAAACCCTACACAAACACCAATTCA
The DNA here is from genome assembly GCF_013100865.1 of Trachemys scripta elegans. NCBI lineage: Eukaryota > Metazoa > Chordata > Testudines > Emydidae > Trachemys > Trachemys scripta. The sequence goes on along the minus strand of NC_048302.1, from coordinate 34,657,327 downwards.
TTCTGTCTCTTACTAGCACCTGACCTATGAATTACCCATTAGTGATCCCCAGCACCTGGATTAATAACACACCCTGCCCTCTCAAGTACCTGGAGTAATACTGCGCCCAACTCCTAGCAAACAAATTAATACAGCCCCTTCCCCCCTATACCTTAGCACACTGTAGTGTCTTCCCAGTATTGATTTGAAGTGCTGATTCTGCTGGTGCTGGTCTCTGCTCTTCTAGGCCAGTGACCCCCTTATCAACACTGGGAGAAAATTGGCAGCTCCAGGGGAGATTTCTTTGTCCACTAGCCTCCCAGGCTTGGTGGTGTGACAGCAGCAGAGTTTAAAATGTATCAGACAATTCACTGCCAAAGCCATAGGGTTACTATATGTCCAGGTTTTTCCCTGCCACAACCTCTTTTTTGAGCTTCCTTTCTCTTTCTGGGCAGATTTTTCAAGTAACAGGAAATGTCTGCTCTGCAAAAACGTGGCTAAGTTGCAGCTCAGAAGGAGCCCTGATTGGTCCACTGACTGATTGGTCCTCCCCTTCATCTGCAACTAATTGGTCCATTCCCCTGCAAGCCATAGCTGAAGGATTCTGCCCACCCAGGCCCCAGCTCCCCGCCCTGACTGAGGGCCATCCGTGTGTCCTGGGCTTGCACCTGTCATTGTAACGAGCAAAACTGCTAGGGCACGTCTGGTCAAAAAGGGACCCTGGCGGCTCCACTCAGCACCACTGACCAAGTCATGAAAAGTCCGGTCAGCGGCGCAGCGGGGCTTAGGCAGGCTCCCTGTGGCTCTCAGAAGCAGCAGCATGTCCCCCCTCTGGCTCCTATGCTCAGGGGGAGCCAGGAGGCTCCACATACTGCCCCCGCCACAAGTACCCCCCCCCCAGCTCCCTCTTGTCTCTGTGTCCTCTTTTTGGGAACCTAAAATATGGTACCCTTAGAAGGGACTGTTGCATTTTGGGACTTGTCATAGGTTTCACCCCCACTCTGAACTTTAGGGTACAGATGTGGGGACCTGCATGAGAAGCTCTACGCTCAATTACCAGCTTAGATCTGGTCTAGCTGCCACCACCCAAATAGCTTGAGTCACTTGGGAAACTCTGTCTTCCCCTCCCCCCCCCGAAAAAAAACCTTTCCCTCCCTGGGTAGCCTTGAGAAACTCCTCCACCAATTCCCTGGTGAACACCATCCAAACCCCTGGGATCTTAAAACAGGGAGAAATTAACCATCCCCCCTCCTTTCTCCCACCAACTCCTGGTGGATCCAGATCCACCCCCCCAAGGAAAAAAAATCAATCAGGTTCTTAAAAGAAAGGGCTTTTAATTAAAGAAAAGAAAGGTAAAAGAAAACTCTCTGGGAGAGATTAGCATACCAGTTACTCTCACAGACAACAGATTCAAAACACAGAGGATGTTCCCCTGGGCAAAAACTTAGTACACAAAAGAATACCCAATTTGATTATTCCATAATGCCCAATACAAGTTACAAAAAGAAAATAAACAAAACCTATTTATTCCTTTTCTAATACTCACTACTCTGATAAGAGCTGATTCCTTGATCTTTTCCATTCAGGCCAAAACTGAAACTGACTCAGACAAAGGGAACTTCCCTCCTTCCTTTTGAACCATCTTGTCCTCCCATTGGTTCCTCGGGTCAGGTGTCAGCTAGGCTAGGTGAACTTCTTAACCCTTTACAGGTAAAGAGGCATTAACCCTTAACTATCTGTTTATGACAGGACTATTGTTGAAAGATGTCTTCTGCCAGTACAGATACATTTGCTTTCATACTGGCACTGTGTTGCTATAACTATATTGGCAAAGAACTACTAGAGCTTTGAAAAAGGGAAGAGCTATGACAGCAAAAATGGAGGCTTTTTGCCAAATTAAGTGGGGTCACATGCCAAGCTGTGCCAGCAGAAGGCAAGTTTTGCTGATAAAACTTTCTAGTGTAGAGCAGGCTGAAGGTTGCAGGACCAAGAAGGAGCTGCTACCCTCCCCCCTCATTCTGACTGCTCAGTGCTGAGTGCTTTAGGAACTCCCCAGCCCTGTGCTCGCAAGGGGAGAGGAAGAAAGCACAGCCTGCTTTGTGGACTGGCGCTATTCCTTAGCACATGCAGCAGCTCTGATTGTCTGTCCTTCTTCTAGCAGCAGGAGAATGGGGAAGGGAAACCAATTAGACAGATATTTTCCCATAGGCTTTCCACGTAGGAAGGGTATGAAGACCCAAAAGTCAAGAGTTGCAAAATGTAAGATTCTCCAACAGTATCTAGCCTGCATCCTTCATATACCATATTGCAGTGTTTAAGGATGGATACATAATGCAAAGTCATTATAAGTATTGGTGAGTGCCTTTAATTGTGCAACCTAAATGGAAACAATAACATTCATATGCAATTTTTTTTTAAAGGAGCAACAGTAAAAAGAGACAAAGAAAAACATGGAGTGTTCATGAGTTTACATGATTTTATCAAGTCCGTGTATATTTCATGGCTGTTTTTCTGAAGGGCTGTGCTATATTTATGTAGGACGGTGTTCTGATAACATTGAGCAGGGTGTTGTGTAGCTGTTGACCCCTTGTGCAGATGGCTAACATTGCAAAACACCCACTAACTTGAGTGGGGCCAGAAGTTCACCCTGTGTGCATGGCTGGGATCACCCGAAAAGTATATGTTGTCAAAGTTAGACTCAGGACTCATAGTTTGTCAGACCACTCTGTTTTATTAGCACAGCGCTCTGCTAATACATTCAGATAATGTGAGCCTCCATGCAAGATTCAAACAGTCTTATTTATACAGATAAAAGGGTGTAAACTAAACAAAGGGACAGAGAGAGCAAAATTGTAAAATATGCATGGAGCACAATATGCATAACCTGCTTCCTTGTTAACTCTTATCGATCTAAGACTAATGCTTCACCAATTGCCCTTAAGTGGCAAGTTAAGCAGTTAATGTCTGCTTTCCTGCCCCCCTGGCTTGCAGCATTTCTCATTTCTACTTAAAGGTACATACAGCATTCTTTAATTCATTCTATTTCTTTAATATAATTCATTTCACTTTCACAATGTATTGTATGCACATGTTGGATTGTCTGTGTGATATTTATGTCATGGGAATATAAGTATGTGCAAGCAATGGTGAAGAGTGCATGTGTGGGTGAGTATGTATCGACAGTGCATATGTGCACACAAATGGTAACAGTGTGTATGTGACTCGTTGACGGCAACCAGAGCACGTGGGATGATATGTATTCAGATAGTGGGGTTGCCAATTTTGGTTCGGTGCATTCCTGGACACATGACATAGTCTTTAATTAAAGATTAATCTTTAATTCCTGGAGACTCCAGGACACCACTGGAGGGCTGGCAACCCTGTCAGGTAGGTGTATAAGTTTGAGCAGCACCATGTAAGATGTGGGGAAAGATAGGTGTTTATATATATAGATTTTTTTAACTGAGTTTCTGAGGCGAGACATTCAGCTAAAGCCTGATAGTGGTCACCATTAAACCTCAGTGTTTATGTGGTAACTGTAGATAATGATACCAAGTTACTGCAGCCATTTCTTAGCCTAAAACCAGGAAAATATGGTCGTAGCTCTGTTACTACATTGTAGTACATGTGGGTAAACAGTGGCCCTTATAAATTGTATATGATTTTTTTTTATTGTGGCAGAGCATTAGTGATAAAATCAGTACCAATATTTGCTCGTATTCATAACCTCACACAACTTTTCCAGTAATATTCCACTGAGGACTGCTATCAGTTATCTTCATGGTGGGGGAAAAATTAGCACTGTCTAAGACTCAAGTCTGAACAAATGCACCCAGAAGATCAAATGGAGGGAGACTCTTATAGTGATAGACTCAAGAGGTCAATCTATTTAGCTTATCAAAGAGATAATGAAGGGGTGACTCATTACAATCTGTCAAGTTTCTGTTCCCTGTAAGGGTGCCTTGCAGAGGGCTTTTTAATCCAGCAAACAGAAACTCAAGGGCTAGAAGTGGAAGCTAGACAAATTCAGACTGGAAATAAGGCATACATTTTTAGCAGTGAGGGTAATTAACCATTGGAACAACTTAGCAAGAGCTGTGGTGAAGTCTCCGTTACTGGACATTAGGATTGGATACTTTTCTAAAAGACCTGTTCAAAAGGGAATAAATTCGGGAAAGTCCTATTGTCTGTGTTATAGAGCGGGTTAGACTAGAGAGAAAATCTTTAAAATCAAGATTGGATGTTTATCAATGGGGGGGAGTGCTGATTGTTTCAGGGAGTGGAAGTGCTGTTGGTGGGGAAGCAGAGAGGGGAGAGCGGCTGATCCGGGACACCCCAGGACAGGAGCCAGGAGGAGCACTCTGCCATGGAGGAATCACCCAAGGACAACCCGGAGCTGGACCCAGTATCACTGCTGCCCAGAGCTGTATAGGGCCGTAAGTACTGGGGCTGGTGACTTTGCTTTTGGAATAAACAGGGGAAGTTGTAGCTAGTTAAGTGAAGAGGTTGTCATTCTGTGTGGATTGGCAGAGAGCGGCAGAAGAGGACACCGGAGGGGTTTGTTGGGGAAAATGTATTGGAGTCGAAGATAACCAGGAGCACCCAAGACTCACTGGACTGGAACTTTGCCCAAGACTCCTGAACTCTGAGTGCAGACGCATTGCTCAGTGTCTGTGCTTTCACACTGTGGTACCACTGAGACTGTGGGCCTTGTGTTGAATGCAGTCCTGATTTACTGCTTCCCCTGTCTTTCCCCCTGTTGTTTTTCTCCTTTCATCCCTGTGGAAATAGATATTTCCCTTTCCTATATTCTTCCGGTGTACATGTGTTCACTCTAGGCAAGGTCGGCTCCAGGCACCAGCCTGGCAAGCAGGTGCTTGCGCCGGCCGCTCTGGAGAGGAGCGGCACGTCCAGGTATTCGGCAGCAATTCGGCGAACGGTCCCTCACTCCCGCTGGGAGAAAAGGAGCTCCCGCCGAATTGCCGCCGCAGATCGTGATCGCGGCTTTTTTTTTTTTTTTTTTTGGCTGCTTGGGGCGGCCAAAACCCTGGAGCCAGCCCTGACTCTAGGGTGTTTGGAATAGATGCCCCTGGGGTAGAAGGATCTTTCCCTGCTGCATTCCTGTGTGGCCTTTTCCTTGGCCAGAGCTGACTGCAGGGCAGACTCCATCTTGGCCACAAGGGCGCTAAACAAATCTACAGATGTCCTCTGCAAACACTTATTCCCGGCTATCTACTGGGATTATTATTGCTAAAGATTCAAACACATGCAAACCCTATATATTCTATTTCTTCAGGTGGAATACACAACAGAATATAATTATAAATTACAAGCTCTTTATTTTTGTGTACTATAAAACACATCTGTATAATTAAATCAAGGTTGAAAGTCCTTTGCCTAGGAGATTCATTTAAAACTCTATGATAAAAAGAAGAACCTTGAGAATTCAATATACTAATGTGTAGATAACACCTCAGCACATGTCAGTGAGCAGGTCATTTCCTTTCTGATGCCGATGGAAGAGCTCTCTCTACACTAGAAGCTTTTCCTGTATCTTCTTGCCATATTAGCCCAGATCCTCCAAGGTATTCAGCCATAATGGGAGTGAACGGCCTAAAGACCTTTGAGGATCCGGGCTGCTATCACTTTGATTCTGTTTCCCATCAGTAGAGTCGGGTTGTGAAAATGAGAAGTCGCTGACTAAGGCTGGGAGAGACCTAACTCCTCCCTGGGCTGCTGGTGGGCTCTGCCAAAGTGCATGGGATGGCCCCACAGTGCTGGGGATAAAGGAAGTCAGGGGGGGCTTGGTACTAGAGCCTGAGCAGCAGGGATGGGGGCAAGCTTGGCACAATGCAGAAGCAGGTGCAGGCAGGCTCTTCAACTCTGGGGGATTAGCGTCATTTCAGTAACATGGGCAGCGTGACCTCCCTGTAACGAGGGTGTGCATCTCCGAGGCCCTTTGAATCTCTTGACCTCGTGCTGTCTTCACAGACTGATGCGAACGACCGCCCTGTAATCAGGGATCCGGTCTTTGCCCTCTAGTCTCTTGGCACTTGGCCAAATGCAGCCACTGCCCTGAATGAGCACCCTGTAAAAAGGTCTCATCTGCTACTATTTATGGCGCCCCCATGACACTGTGTCCAGAGTTCCGGCCCTTCCAACAGCGCTTCCAACTTGCCTGGAATTCTGCAGCCAAGTCTCCTGCATTGTACTCACTTCTTGGACTCTTCGAGACCTGACATGCTATTGGTGGTAAGATCCGAAAGGGAGTGTCCGGGGCGGATTTGGATTAAGTCATTCCAGGGAGTATACCTTGTCACATTGATTTAGGAATACTTGTCAATTCATTCCTTACCCGACTTCATCATTTAATTCTTCTGGATTTTGTATGGAGGCTGTCTGGTGAAATAATTGTCAAGGGGAAATCTGGAGATTGTGGCTTTAGCGGGGAATGGGCCCAGTAGTTTTCTCACCCAGTGCAGCTTGGGAGGAGGGGGAAATGCTTGTGGAAGTGTCTGAGGACCACAAAGAACTGTCTTGGACCTAAATATCCAGACTGTCTGCAGATGCGGAAAAGAACAGTGTATCAGTAGCTTTCACTGAGTTTGCGTGCGGGACGTGGCATTGTCGGTTCTCACTGTGACGTTGTGCAGTCTATATGGTTTTATAAAAACTTGATAATAAGTCAATATAATGTAACTGAGCTGGTTTTAGAGGAAATACGGTAATAAGTGAATGTAACGTAACTGGGATATGCTTCATGCAAAAGGTCTCTTGTAAGGTATCATTACAAAGCTTATAATCTACTGAGTATGATCATCTGATTTGTATAAATGTACCACTCTTGTATCTAAAACTAGAAATATAAAATGTAACTCTGAGGGCCTATTGTAATTGTGTAAAGTGTGGACCATTAATGATGGTTTGGAATCTTGATGACTCCCATTGTCTGCAGATGGCTGTATTTACCTGTGAGTCTTCCTGTATATGTGTGTGCTGGCAAGTGAGTAATGAAGTCTTGCAGTGACATGTGATCATGTCACCTGAACTGGAATCCATCTTTAACCTGGTGCTTTTCCAGTGAGGGGGGGTGGAAACCCAGAGAGACAAAGAGTTCCCGCCTTATGCAAAAGATATATAAAGGGGGGAAGAGAAGAGAGAGGGAGAGGAGCCATCATGAAGAATCCCCTAGCTACCACCTGAGCTGCAACAAGAGCTGTACCAGGGGAAAGAATTGTGCCCAGGCCTGGAAGGTGTCCAGTCTGAGAAAAANAGGGACATGCCCAGAAATTTAACTTTGACCCCTTTTGTTGGGGCACTGTGCCCCCACCGCTCTGGCAGAAGCATGCTCTTCCCCCCACCCCAGCTCCAACAGGAGCTCGCTCTCCCCACCACCGCAACCGCAGGGCTGGAGGAGTTCAGTGTCCCTGACAATTACTGGGGAGGGGGCGTGCCTCTTCTTGTCCCCCCTTTTGCATGCCCCGACATTATCATACCACCTGGGAGGTGCCCCAGTATGAAGTAGACATTATTGGCAGCATTACAGTAACAGCCTCCCCTTTTTATAGTGCACATCGTCAGCAGCATTATGGTAGCGCCAGGGGGCGGAGGGGAATTCTGAGGTACATATGATCAGCAACATTATGGCAACTCCTTTGGCCCCTGTGGTTTGCTGTTACTTGGGACTGTGCTGAACTATTTCCATCTAGCACAATCCGAATTACTCATGGAATCCACAGAGTCCTGTTCCTCAAGGGAATCACACCACCCAGGCCCTTTCCTTGCTCTGAAACCCAAGCCTGCTTCTCCGGCCCGCCCCATGTCCAAAGGAGCGGTTTCTCTGCTTCCTTCCAGGGGCCTAAGTTCCTTTACTGTCTGTTAACTTTCTGCCCAGAACACAGCCGATCCCTCAGCCTCTGCGTATACAACTGGTCCCAAACACACCCCTCCGCTTCTGATCGGCTGTGCCATGCAGCCCAGTGTTTCGGGTGGTAGCTCCCCATTGCTCACAGCTATCTCTACACAAAGGGGCATTTAACTGCTCCTTCTGCTTAGCTGGAAAGAAAAGCTCTTCACACACTCGGGTCTGTGATTGTCTATAGATCAAAGAGCCATTCTCACCTTCCAGCATAACAACAGTTAATGCCCACATATTCTGGAATGGGTTTGAATCCTCAGACCTCTGGGATAGGGCGCAGGGGCTGTTTAGACAGGGACAAATACAATGCTCAGGGAAACAGCCCATGACTCTTCCAAGAGGAGACTGGAAGAGTGTGGCTTGTTTGGCCTAAAACCAGGGATGTGGTTGCTCCCTGTAAGTAGACCAGGGAAGGGAAGGACAATGTTGTCCCAAAAGCCAACGGGGATAAACTCACCAGGGCTCAGCTGAGGCTGGAAATGAGAAGACAGTTCCCACACACCAGCAGATGGGGGGAGGGTCTGGAAAACCCCAAACTAGCTGCAAGCTGGAGCAGTTTCTGAAGAGGATTCTCTGTCATAGCCCTTCCCATAGGAGGGAGCCCGGCCTAGATCCAGCCCTTAAATAAACTACCCACTGATCAGCTGCAGGTGGTGACACTCCCTGTCCACCTGGAGATCAGCCTGGCTCCTCCTCCTACTAAGGCATCCACAGCTGATGATGACTGTGGTGTCAGCCCTTACAATGAGCTGCCCTGGGTCTCTGCTGACAGCTCAAGGTTCTCATAGATCCCAAAGCCCAAAGGGATCCCTGTGATCAACTCATCTGTCCCCCCTGTCTGACCCAGGCCCTGAATTAATCCCTGCTTGAACCAGAACAGCTCTCTTAGGAAAACATCCCATCTTGATTTAAACCTGGCCAGAGCTAGAGAATGCACCGCAGCTCATGAGGGGAGCTGTAAACCAGGATGCCCATGTTCTATCCCCAGCACTGGGAGGGGATTGGGGTCTAGCGGAGGGCTAGAAGCCAGGACTCCCAGGGCCTGGACAGGGGCTGGAGGTGGATGGGGGGGGAAGAGGGGCTTTAGCACAGCCCAGGCTGTTCTCTCCCCTTAATGTCTGGATCTGCCAGTCAAAAGGACCCAAGTCCCAGCTGCCTACTCAGCAATGAGCCAGATCGCTGTTCTGTACCCTCCCTGCCTGGGCACTGACCCACAAGACCCTCTCCCGCTTGCCTGAGGCTCTCCCTCCTATAACACTCTCCCACCCTGCTCCTGTTCTTGCTCAGGATGCACCTTGCCCGGGCCGTCTTCAAGGTCTGCGCCTTCAATGGGCACAGCTTTGGAGAGGCCAAGTGGCCAATGTGCGGGTGATAAGTGCACCGATTGAGGCTCTGCTTGGGGAGCAGGCGCTGATGAAGCCAGCGTGGCGCCTGGCTGCCCACGCCCCCCTCCTCAGCGTGCATCTCTGCAGATCCTGGTGCTCTGTGACATTGCCATGGTGCAGCAGGTTCGAGACAACACAGGAGATGCTGTCCTGGCCCTAGCGAAGGAACTCACCGGGTACCGGGCCTAGCCAGGATGCCCGGGTTCTATCCCTGGTTCTCAAAGGGGGAACGGGTCTAGTGGGCTAGAGAGCAGGGGAACTGGGTGCTATCCCTGGCTCAGGTGGGGAAAGGCAGGGGGTGAATGAGGTGATGTTCACAGCTCTTTCCCTGGGCAGGTACAACCTGTGCCATCGCTACGCCCAGTTGGGGAGCCAGAGACTTGGGCACGGGACCTACAAGGAGCCGGTCATCTGTGTGTATCAGTAAATTCCCCCCAAAGCACCCCTCAGTGTCAGGTCCCCATGTCACTTTCCTCACCCCCTTGAGCCAACCAGTCCCCCTGCTTGGGGTCTGGATTGGATCTGGCATCCCCCTACAGAGGAGAGGCCCCGTGTCCCATTTCCCCCCGAGCCAACCAGTCTGCCTCCCTGCCCTGGGGCCGGATCGGAGCTAGCACCCCTGGAAAGGTCATGCTCTCGGCTGGCTGTGACCCTGCTCTCCTGGAAGGTCAGACATGATGTCAGTCACTAATTGGTGCCAGTTTGGGTATGAGGAGACTGAAGAAGCTGGGGACTTTGCCAGGGGGCTCTTTGCTGCCAGATTCCAGGCTTCCAGCACAAGTGGTTCCCCCAGTGACCTCTCTGCTGCCCTCCTCAGTGCCCCCTGGTGCCTCTGCTGCTCCCCCACCCCCTCACCCCACCCCACCCTGCAATGCCCCAGTGCACTCTCCTTTCCCCAGACCCCTTCCACACTTAACTACTTCTCCTCCCAGTACCTCCAAACCCAAGGTGCCCCCTCCACCTCTATAACCCCCTCACCCTCTTTCTCCTCCACTCCGCCAAGTCCCTCATGCTCCTTAATCCCCCATGGCCCCTTTCCCCTCCACCCTTTGTGACCCTTCCCACGCCCTCTTTCCTATGATCTCTCTGACCCCCTCCTCCCCATGTTCCCCCAGGCCCAGGCCCTACAGGGATGGAATGGGATCCAGGCATCCGGGAGGACGCTCCTACCGGCAGAACCACAGTGCTGCTAGGCCCGGGGTGGGGGTGGGGGTACAGCAAGGGAAACAGACCCAGCCACCCAGGTGTCCAAGGCAGCTCTCCTGGGAGAGGGACAACAGTGCTGTCAGCCCCATGGGGAGGGAATGTGACCCAGACATCCAGGACAGCTCCACAGGGGCTCTGTAGTGCCTGGAGAAGGGGGGAGGGAATGGGACCCAGATGACTCCTTTAGGGGCTCTGCAGCTCCCAGCCCCTGGGAGTGGGGGTTGTAGGGAATGGGACCCATGCATCCAGGCTCCCGTCTCTGTATCCCCCAGAACATGATGGTGCTGAGGGACCCGAATGGGGGTGGGGCCTGCATCCCAACTGGATGTGCAGAGATCCTGATTTCCCCTGGCTGATCAGGGATGGTGCTGACACCACGATAAGAGTCCTGACCCACTACAGCTATAACAGGTAGCTGGGGGCCAGCACAGGGACAGGGGCGCAGTCCCAAGGGAGGGCCGGAGGACTGGGGGAGTGAGCACAGGGCGGGGAGGAGTGGGGGTCTCAGCCTGGGAGGTGGAGAGAGCTGGCTCCCAGCCTTGGGTGAGGGAGGGCAGAGAACTGGATCAGAGCACACCAATGTGGGGAGAACTGACTCCAAGCTGGAGGAGGGGCTCCCCAGGGTGGGTGGGGGTCCCAGCTTGAAGGGTGGAAGAAGTGGGGCACAGAGAGCCGCGGGCAGAGAGGAGTGGGTGGGGAACAACAGAGGAGTGCAGTGGTCTCAGGCCCCCACAGTTTATAGGTTAATCCATCTGGGCAGGTATTGCAGGGAGTTGGGGGGTCTCTACCCCCAAAGCAGATGACAGGAGCAGATCTCCAGCCCAGCAGATTCCCGCCCTCCCCCCCCCAGCCAGTCTGCTCCCCCAGGGTACACAGACGGGTACGGAAGACTAGGAGTTTGGGTTCAAGGAGCCGGAGAGGCTTGTCAGATTAATCTAAATTGACCCTGTAATCATGATATCCACTCAGTCCATACCTAAACTTCTGTCTTTCTCTCTTGCGCTCTTTCTAGCAACTCTAAAGACAAAACGGACAAGACCACAGAAACACCAAAGAAATGGCAGGAAAAGAGAAGGGAAGAAAAAGCCCCGGAGAAAGGATGGAGACACACTGCGTGCATGCCCCTGCTCCCCTGTAATGAGGGCTTGGGTCTTAAACACTTGTTTCAGTGGGTTTAAGCTCCCTAGAAGTGCCATGTAGAAGGACCTCCCTGTAAATAGTGATCAAGGTCCTTCGCCTCCAAACAAATGATTTGGGTATCCATTATATATCTGTAGCTCAAGGGCCACGCTTAAATATGGGCTCAGGTCTCTGTCTGTTTCACACCTTTGGGACCTAGTCTTTTAAATGCCCTGTGTGATTGATCTCTCCATGCAACAAGGGTTCAGTCCGTCCCCGCTTCCCCCCCCCCCCACTGAGATGGAGTAGCATCCCACTGAGCTGGAGAGGGAGGGACCACTCTCTGATCCCTGGTGGGTGGAGCCAGGCTGGCTCACCCCTCCTGCAGGAAGCTAAGTATAAAAGGCGGAGCCTGTAGTGTAATTCCCCTTGAGCCAGGGAAGAGAACAGATGTCTTCAGAGTGCTCTTGAGCCTGAAGCTGCACTGTGCCCTGTCTGAGGATGAGACTGACCCAGGGGAAGAGTTGCTGGGATTGCTGCTTGCTGTATATCTTGAGAAGCTAGAGGCTGATCCTGAACTGCAGGTACCTTATAGTAGGAGAGTAGGAAGTAGTCCAGGGACAGCTGGCTGTAGTTCAGTTCTGTGACTACCTGAATGCTGGTCAGTGTGTTTTGGTTGGCTCCCTGCTGAGCCAGTGGTGGAACCCTGGCATAGTTGGGGTCCTGGGCTGGGACCTGGTGGAGTAAGATGGGCTTGGGTCCCCCATGCCCTGCTGCCAACCCTGCCTTGGGATAGTAGTCCTTAAGCTCAGAAGCCTGAGTTCGTCTGCTGGAGTCAGGGTGGTAAATCTTAGACGGTTTGTTTGCTCTACCCTGCTCAAGGGCCTGGGCTCCTCCAGATTGTTGGATTGCACTGTCCCACCTAAGGATCTGGTCTCTAATTCCTGGTAAGGGGTGGTGTTGCAGGGGTATAGTGAGGTGGTCGGGGTGGCTCTATATATTTTGTTGCCCTCCTTCCCCCCCCCACCCTTCCCCAGCATGGTGTGCCTGTGGCAGGTCTGCTGGTAATGTGGATTTGGCAGTGTGCCTGCAGGAGGTCTGCCAAAGCTGTGGGACTGGTGGACCTCCTGCAGGTATGCACGGAAGGCTGCCTGACTGCTGCCTGTAATGATGCTGTTCTGGTGGGACCTAACTGAGAGTGCCAGTTCAGGAGAAACTGTTTTAAAGCAGGGCAGTTACAGCCCAAGGCTGGGGTTTTTCCACCTCTAAGGCAAACCAAACCAGCCAGCCAAAGAGGACTGTGGTCTCAACCTACTGGCAACTACCAGTCACACAAGCAATTCCCTTAGACACTCCAGTTTCCCAGTATCACCACCAGTGCCACTTGTTATGTGGACAAATGGTCATGAAAACCAATATCTCAGTAAAAGAAAGGTTCTCTTGATCCCAAAAGGACCAAGCCCCAGACCCAGGTTAATATACAAATCAGATCTTGCCCACAAATCATGCTGTTGCCAATCCTTTAGAATAAGGAATAAAAGGAAAAAGTTATGGATGAAAGCTAGAATTGGTTAAATGGAATCAATTATGTACAGTACTAGCAAAGTTCTTGGTTCAGGCTTGTAGCAGTGATGAAATAAACTGCAGGTTTAAAATCAGGTCTCTAGAGTACATCCCCCAACTGGGATGGGCCCTCAGTCCTTTGTTCAGGGCTTCTGTTTGTAGCAAAGTCCCTTCAGAGGTAAGGAGCAGGGCTGAAGACAAAATGGAGATGAGACATCAGCCTTTTATAGTCTTTTCCAGATGTAAGAACACCTCTTTGTCCTTACTGTGGAAAATTACAGCAAAATGGAATCTGGAGTCACATGGGCCAGTCCCTGCATACTTTGCTGAGTTACAAGGCGTATTTGCCTTCTCTCAATGGGTCAGTTGTATAGCTGACGATCCTTAGGTCTGCCTAGCCTGCTTGATGGCCAACTTGTCTGGGATGTCTCCCAGAAGCATAGCATACGTTTGAAATACAGACAGCATAGAGCCAATATTCATAACTTCAACTACAAAACCCCAAAGAAGTGGGCTGTAGTCCACGAAAGCTTATGCTCTAATAAATTTGTTAGTCTCTAAGGTGCCACAAGTACTCCTGTCTTCTTTTTGCGGATACAGACTAACACGGCTGTTACTCTGAAACTTGTCAGTGTATTTAAGTGTGTTCCCAGCTTGAAGCATGAACTTCAGTGAGTTGGGTCTCGTATGCTTAAGTACTTTCTGGAATTGGAGTTTTAAGGATGAACAATTACAGAGATGGGGTTGGGGGTGGGTTTTTTTGCTTGTATAGGTATTTAATACAAATAACTATGGTTGGAGGTTACCCTTTTGTATGACTTATTTTATTTATAAGCAATAAATACCAATAATGATGACATAAACAAGAATAAATAGTAGACTGACATAAATATACTGTTACAAATCCAGTAAAATAACCTGACAATATTGTCACAGCGCACAAGGAGAATAAATAGTAGCAACAGCTGTTAAAATGCCACTTCATCTCATATTTTTTATGCCATATAAAAGATTCATTGATTTCAGTTAGTACTTCCAAAAAGCTGGTATTTTTATATCTAAATTTCCTTATGAGTTTTTCGCATATTTGAAAACTTCTTCTTAATTCTACTTGGATTCTCTTGCCAGCACTGAGGCTGAAGTTAACTGCATAGCTATTATGAAATAATTGGTATCTCTTCACTTCTATCCCGGTGAGCTGTAGGTCCTGGATTGCCGCTGGCATTCTCCTTCAGGGACTCCATGGGCTTGAGACCCTGTTGGGGCCACCTGAAATCTCCTTCAGTAATGCTAATTCAACTACTCTAGGGAAAAGTGTGTGTGTGTGGTGGTTTTTTTTTTTTTTTTTTTTTTTTTTTTTTTGTACTGAACAAGCCTTCTATGGAGTCTGTCAATAAGTAGAAAACATCTAGGCATTTCCATGTGACTGATCTCCCAAACACACCAGCTGTATTGTGTGGTTTTTTTTTTTTTCAGGTATGCATTTATCCCCTGGAAGTACTCTTTCACTCTAGTGAACTGGTGCTCCTCATTTTCTGGGTTGGTTAATTCTGTGCTCTCAAACATGCCTCCAGTCTCTGAATTTGCAGATAAAGTCCATACTGTCACCTGACTAGGGAACTCCCATCACAGGCAGTTGGCATGAGGATTTTGCTAAAGATGGTGAAATCCTCTTGGACATTCTTTTACTGAATGATTGTACGATACCCATAATAATGTGAGAAGTAATAATCAGCTTGCGCTAGACCTTCTACCTGTCACTGTAGTGCATGTTAACCTGTCAGTTACCACAGCAAAGACTTTCCCTCCAGTTAAGGGAATACAGTTTGCATGTTGCAGAACTTCAATATCTAGATCAGTGATAGTCACTCCTTGGGAGTTCAGCAGCCAAATTAGTGATCAACATTACCCAAAAGAGCTACAGTTGTGTGAATGCATTGATTCATTTAGTATTCATATTTAAACAGTATGAGAGGGGAAATATTTAGACATTTTTTATATAATGTATATTGGAGCAAGTTGACAACTTAATTGGTTAATGACCTAGTAAAAGCATACTGATTGGTTAATAACTTAGACTGGCTAATTAAATCACCCAGTGTTTTTATATCCTACACTGCAAAGACACATCAAAAAGCCACTTGTGGCTCAAGAGCTGAAGTCTGAGTATCACTGATCTAGATGCAAGTCATGAAATGTTCTGAGAAATACATACAATCAAAATAGTCCCCTCTGGTCCTTGAGATCATATTGTCTCCATTCATTGGGTTCTCTCCCCCCCCCTCCCCCCCAGCATTTCTTCTCCATTGGGGCTTAATTAACTCACATGGTATTTCATAAGAGTGAATGTATTGCATAATGCTTGATGTGTTATGCAATACATTCATGTGTTAGAAGTCACTGTGGGAAGAATCTGCAGAGAGGAGGGATTCCACTGTATCCTTCTGTCTTATCCTCAGTAGTTTCAGCATCCAGAACTGAAATGAAATGTTTGAAACACAAAGGGTAAAAATATAATTTTAATTGAATAGATCTCAATAAATCAAAGATGTTTTCTGCATGTAAGCTTGCAAGTCTTAGTATGTTCACTTTTTTAAAGTCTCTAGGAAGCTTCTCAAACCTTGGAATACTAGGAATAGCTCTCATGAGGACTAATTAATAGCAATGATAATCCTAGAAACACTACATGTGTCAAAGTCCGAGTACTTTGTGGTGTAGGGAGGGAAGTATCATTATCTGATAACCAAAGGGCTGGTGAGGTGCTGAAGTATTCAACATATGTGTACTTTGTTGCTTGGTCTGCCAATTACCTACTGCACAACAGTACTGATGTGGGAGATTATGAAGATCTGTGAAAATAAATAATAGTAGAAACACAGGAAAAATAAATCCATGTCACTGAAAATCCATTTCCAGGACAGGAAGAGTCTAAAGTGGCTGCCATGGAAATCAGTTGCTATTTGGCCATTGAACCTGTGGAAGAAGGATCAGGCCCTAAATAAACAGAATTATAAAATATTTGCTATCTCTGTTCAGCTGTATAAATTGCACTAATGTTGGTTGACTTACTCCAGGGAAAAGTTTTGTACTGTACCTTAGTTACTAAGTTGTCTTGTGAGTTTATCAGTACAAAACATCTGGGTATTTCCATGTGAATGATCTCCCAGGCACACAAGCTGTATTGCTTTTCTATAGATAGAGATCAACACTCAGATCATCCAGAGCTCTGAGATGATGATGATGATGATGATAGAGAGCCACTGACTAAGCCAGCCCTGATTATAGAATGGGCCCCACCTGAGAAAATTAGGCGATTCCAGGTTTAACTACTGAGTGGGCCCAGCTGACAAAGGGCTGGAAGAAAGAGAATGCAGGGAGTCAAAAGGGTCTTGAGTGAGCAGGGCAGTGTAGACAGTGCTAGATTGATGGGGCGGGGGAAGTCTTCTGTTGACCTTGCTACCGCCTCTTGGGGAGATGGATTAACTACAGTGAAAGGAGAACCCCTCCCATTGCTGTAGTGAGAATGTACACTGAACATTCCTTTTGAATGTTCACCTTTGATTTATCAAATAGTAATTAATTATTATCTGTGGGCCAGTAGGGAGATGACGGGCCCTTATATGAATTTTGGGGAGGAGAGCTGAGGGAGTTGGAGGACAGTGTTATGGACTACTAAAGCATAAGACCAGTGTGCTTCTGAAATGGGAGGTGAAAGACCATAGATAGAGCTAAGTGTTGCTTGGTTGATGGAGGGCTCTATAAATACTGATTAAGTGCTTTTGTTTGTATTGTATGTATTCTGCTATTTGTTTTTGGGACACCTCATAGGTGCAAGTAGCCAGTTACATCACTTAGTCCTTTGTGCATTTCTGGAAGGCACTCGCATACTACAGTGACTCAGTCACATAAGAACCTGCATACATTTCTTAACTTTTAAAAAATGTTGCCTTTTTGATTTAAAAATTAATTTGGCACTAGTTTTGCATTGACAACTGTTTGTTACCATTTTAAAGCTTTCTGTAATGTGTGTCCAAAAGTAACCCCTTTCTGCATACATCCTACACAGGTCCATTTATTTGTACCAGGAATACTGGTCAGCTATAAAGAAGCAAGTTAACTGAATATATTTGGCATCTCATTCAAACCTAGGGGGGTGAGAAAGAGGAAGCATATTTTCTCCATTTTCATGTGCATCAAGGTGGGGGAATATATTCCAGATTGTCCCACTAGTGGAAGTCAGGCAGATGGTATGGATCACCTCAAAATAAGAATATATTGGCTTTTCATTACATATGATCTAGAATATTTTTAAAATATTCTTATTTATTGAGAATCCATTCAGGATCCATGTCCTTGACTAGAAAGTCATATCTTTGTGTTTTTTCATTCCCTTCATCAAATTCACAATTGGTATAAATAGACTTCAATGACAGGAGTCACACTTGCTTATCCAAGCAGTGAATTTGGCCTCCTGGTGGTATTATACGATAAAATACTTAAAATATCACTTTAGCAACAGTATCAGAATTCTCAACTCAACTGCCTAACATTAGGCCAGGTGAGTACTACCCAGAGACATCTACACGGAACACATCACAGGACACTGCCAGTACCAGGTCGAGTAAACGAGAACACTGAGCAGGGAAATAACCCACTTCCTTCCCTGAGGAACCAAGGAACGCACCCCACCCACGTACTTATTCTCTACACCAATACCTACTTAGAGTCTTAATACATTCCATGGGTGGCGTACCTGAGCGCATATATCCACTGATGCTTTAAAAACTCCCACACCCCAATTTGGATCTATGCTTGTTATGTGATATGTATGAACCTTGAATGTAACCAATACTTGCAATCCTCCATAACCCAAGCCAACCCCAGCTGTGCAGTAAATTTGATTTAAAATGTTTTTTAATAAAAATTAATTGGTATGCATAAATGTTCTTAAACATAAGGTATTTACCCATCTGCACCATCACTTACAGATTATTTCTTCACCACTTCAATGTAGCTTTGGCAGAACTGGGAGGAAAGTAACTATAGCCATAAGAAGAGTTTCTTTCAATACTACAGAGCACTAGATGGTGCCTTTTCCCAAGTTTTTCAGAATACATGTAGTGCAATTGATCTCTGCTCTTTTCATCACAGTAATTCCTGTAATGTGTCAAACTTCACATTTTATTTAAAGTTGCAAAGAAAAATGTATCAAAGTATCTGAGGCTATCATTTAGACATGTCTAAGGCAAAACAGATCTACACTGAAAGACAGTACTATAAAGTGACAAGAGAAAATCCCTTCATCTACATAGATTTTTTTTTTTAATTATATATACAGTAGCATTCCAGAAGCTATTGTAAGTGAAGACCAGAAGGGAATCTATTCCCTAATAAATAGCATGAAAGATTAAAAGTATACTTGGTTTTAATTCATGTTAGATATTTGGATTTGTTTGAATTAATGACTCTAATATCTTAGCAAGACATAATGGCTTTGCATTAGCAAGAAGAGACTCAGTTATCACTTGAGCATGAGCCTTTGCTCCTTGAGTGACAGTGGCTAAGAGGGCTACAGAAATAGTGTGCTCAGCCTATCCAGGCATCCATCCCTCTGCTCAATTCTAGAGTGAAGTTCCTAGCTTCCAAACATTGGTTTTGACACCCTTCCTTTACACCTCATACAAACTTGAACAAGCTAATAGTTCCCCCATGCAGCCATTCACAGCTGGGGGCTGTCGCTATAGCAAAAAATTTAAGGTGGGAAGAGCATAAAAATAGATAAAACAGCAGAGGTAATGTGGAAGATACAAGGATGCAAATGGATGGAATGCAAGCCATATGAGCAAAGGCTAAAGGAACGGAGTATGTTTAGTTCAGAAAAGAGGAGATTAAGGGGGATATAATGGGGATCTACAGATACTTGAAAGGCTGCCATAAAAAAAGATGGAGGAAAAGTTGTTCTCTTTTGCCACAGATGACATCACAAGAGGCAATGGGTACAGCCTAGCAGGTTTAGATTTAGGAAGTTTTTCCTGCTATTTAATCTTAGGCTACATCTACACTATGGGGCGGGGGGGGGGGCAACTTAAGATACGCAAATTCAGCTACGTGAATAGCGTAGCTGAATTCGACGTATCGCAGCCGACTTACCCCACTGTAGGGACAGTGGCAAAATCGACCTCTGTGGCTTCCTGTCAATGGCGCTTACTCCCACCTCCGCTGGTGGAATAAGAGTGTCAATTCGGTGATCGATTGTCACGTCCCAATGGAATGCAATAAATCGATCCCCGAGAGGTCAATTTCTACCCGCCGATTCAGGCGGGTAGTGTAGACCCAGCTTAAGAAAGTAGGAGAATGGGAACAGACTGCCTCCAGAAGTTGTGAAAGTGGTTTGTTTGTTTTTTTGGTTTTGTTTTTCCCCACTGGAGGCTTTCAAAAGGAGACTGGGTAGCCATCTGTCTTGGATGATTTAAACACAACAAATCCTGCATCTTGGCAGAGGGTTAGACTAGATGACCGCAAGGGTTCTTTCTAACCCTACAATTCAAAGATTCAGAGGAACCAAACACACTCCTATTAAAAACTGTGAAATTAATGCAAAATTATGCTAACATAGTGGGATGGAGAGCTTTAAATGTCTCTCAGTGAACCTACAAGAGACAGAAGGGAAATGCCAAAAATATTGTTTAATAAACTCTGAACACTCAAAGTACAAAATTAAACAGATCAGGTGGGTGAGGCAATATTTTTTTTTTATTGGACCAACTTCTCTTAGTAAGAGGAGCTCTGTGTAAACTCAAGCTTCTCTCTCTCACCAACAGAATTTGGTCCAATAAAAGAGATTGCCTCATCCACATTATCTCTCTAATATACTGGGACCAATACAGCTATACCACTACTGAATACACTATTAAATCTTGTATAAAAGACAAGATGTTATGTAGACCTGTTGGGATGATGGTGTTTCTGGTTTACTTTCCCTTTTGGAGACCCATGTAAGATCATTTGAGTTATACAAGGCTGAGACTTTCAAACTGCACCCAAGCAAGGATAGTAGCAAAAAAATTGTATGAGTAATTGAGGATTACATTTTAGTGAATAAAGTTCCATGGAAGACACTGAGAAAATGGACTTCATGTAGAAGAAATGAAAAGATAAGAGAATGTAGAAGGTTAGTGAGAGGATAAGTGTGTGTGTGTGTGTGTGTGTATATATATTTTTTATATATATAATATAGTCCAGATTTCTAACACTGTAGCAAATATCTTTCAGTTTGGATATATTCCCGAGAGATGGTTCCCCTTACTATAGCATTCCCTCCTGTATTTTGTTCTGAGTTTTGGATTGGTTTCATTTTTTTAAAACTGGCGTGTGGAAATAGCAAACACACTTCCTTCAGTATCCTTTCTGTGAGGGGGAACTTGTCCTGCTTATAGTAATTAGTGTTATAGTCTTCCACGCTTCTGGAGAGACTTGTTGCTTCATTTCCTTGTCCGATTTCCTAATAGCTAGGCACATGGTGAGTTGACTGCTGTTATTGACTGGCTCAGAATTGCACAGACAGGATATTTTAAGCACAGATTAGCTGTCTGTCCCTGCTGCCTGCTTATTTGTTTCACCCACCTGTAAAATCTTGTCATTTAAATAATAAGCTGTTTGGGGCAGGGACTTTCATTTACTATGTCTGCTCAGTGCTGAGCAAAGTGGGACCTTAACCTGGTTGAGGGTACTACAATATAAATATTTTAATAAAGCCTAACCTCATAAAAATTGTCCTCTAGTCCTTGGTGCAAGATTCCTATATCATTGTTTTGTTTCTATTGCAGTAGCACTTAAGAATCCAAATTTGGAGTCTGGATCTCATTATACTAGACTCTGTATATACAAAGACCACGTCTGCCTCATAGAGGTCACAATTTGTGTTCGGGAAGTATTCCAATACTTAGAAATTAATCAAAGGAATAGTTGTTTGGAATCCTTATTCCTGTAGTGACACCTATCAGGAACAACTTCCAACTGTGGAAATGAGGCTGACACGAACTAAAAATAGTCAGTCAGTCAACTTTCCTAATATCTGTGTAAAAGTTAACAACTAAACTATTGGATGAAGGACTAAACAAATGGGACAAATCGGTTAAAAATGGATTGTCTAGAACAGTATGTGTACCTTTTTACCATAACCAATACTTTATTTCTGACTATCCTATTCTGATATACTGCTAATGTAAAAAATACTTCCATTATCAACAATTCTGTTTTCTGTTTTTTTTTTTAAATACCAATAAAAAACATAGGCCATATAACTAGAAATTGCTATAAAAATGAGAAAACTAAGACTCCCAATTAACTTTTTATTGGTTGAATATTCTGGCTTTGACTGAGCTTCAGCTAAAAAGACAAGCTACCAGCCTGGAATGCTAACTTCAAGAGTGAGACTTTGAGCCCAGAACTGGTGATCCTACACGTAGGCTACAGGAAGCCCTTCTGTGCATGAGGAAAAACAAGGCCTACTCAATCATCAAAGTGCTTCTTTAGAGGTAGAACAGTCCCCTAAATTGGCAAAGATGGTTCAAAACTTGTCCTTACTACTGATCATACTGTAATACATGACCTCTCAGAATTAAGACCCAGTTACTACCACTTGGTAGTATCAACCAAGCAACATAGACATGTTCTGGGTTGCAAATAGCACTGTTCCATTTAGCAGGAAAATGAAATACTTGACTCAGACAGTGGAGAGAAGCCAAGAAGTGAATTCTCAGGAAGAATATCTATAGACAGGATATTTTAAAATGAAAAGGTGGGAGTTGAAAAACTTTAGTACTATAGATTATAAAACTTGTATTTCTCCTGACAATGGATGCAACTGGTATTCTCCACAGAAGGTCATTTTCTCTACTGAATGTGAGAATCTATATAGACTTTGGGATCAGCAGGTAGTGATCAATCTATCGGGGATCACTTTATCACAATCACTCTGCCATCAACTCCTATACACAATTTCAGCCATGGTGGAGTATCTTAGGTAGATTCCACCCCACCATACCCCCAGTGTAGACCAGGCCTAAGAGAAATCTGGCTCCAGGTTCTTGTACCAGGGAAATTCAGAGGCAGTAATAGTATATGGTACACACTTTTTCTCAGGGAACCCATGGAAAAAGACAACTCTGGACAAAATCTTCCATGGATTTTTTTTGGTAATTCATGGAATTTTGCCAAGCTTGCCCAAAATGTCATTTAAAAATGCTTCCAAGTCACTGAACAAAACTTTGACCTATAATAGCAGTCATAAGTCCCATTGAAAAAGGTGACCTCAGATGTCACAGAGAGAGTATTCTGAGCAACACTTTATTTCAGCATTTAAACTCTGAAGAGGAGGAGGGTTTAATTAAATTCTCCCAATTTTCTCCACTTGTATTCACTGCCCACACACACACTTGGAGGTTGAGGAATGCTAAATGTTCCTCCATACAGAATGCTAAATGCTGATCCACATGACAGCCAGATAAGATTGCTTGAGAAATCTGCAATCTGTTCTCTCTGCCATGGGCCTGGTTCTGGCCTCCCAAGACTAAGCTTGGGGCATAAAGTTGGGTCACCTGCATGAACATGTGTGTTACTTCCAAACTCCACTGAAGTTTGACCCACTTACACCAGGGCTGAATTTACTCCAGTATGTTTAAATATATACATCTGTGAGTATTAACATTTGGCAAATTACATAATTTTACTATTTAAATTAAGTTTGTTCTGCAGGTGAGGGACGGATCTTGGAAATTTCCTATCAACAAGCATATTTCTCAGCTACTAATTCATATGTTAAATCCTAGAAAGATCATTTGTTGGACCAAAAAAAAAGAGCAGTTTTCTCCTTCCTGAAACATGTGCCCGGCTTTCATGAAACAGACACACCTTTTAGTCTCACCTAACTAGGAAAATTACCTCTTGCATGATGTCAACAAGTTTCAGCAACAGGGTCAGCACCTGTTCACTTGCATATGGTTTAATTGCAAGCATGGGTCAGGACAAGCTGTGTTTTGCACCTTCAGGAAACTCTAGTTAGGGCCAGCTTGAAGACCTGTTATCAGCAACAGCTAACTTTTCTAGTATAGACCCAGCCTTCTGAAACACAGACCAACAATCAAGACCATAGCACAATATAGCATTGTACTATCCATATAAAATGAGTCCCAGATAAATGGGACAAAACCAAATAACATGACTCCCCAACCTGGTATTTTTGTCAGAGTAGGTGAGCCCTTAGGTTTTTGTGTTTCCTTGGGGCTACCTTCACTAGAGAATTGTACATACTCCTCTTATATGAATGTGACTGTGCTGCTGCTGCAAGTAGGCAACCCGTTGGAGCACAGAGCACTGCATCCACAGAGAGCATTTCCTACAAGCATTGTCATTCATCTGGATTGCTGAATATATTCCATAATGCCTGGCATTCTGGAGCAGGTGCATAGGATCTGGGATTCACAATATATCTATTTTCACCTGTTCACATTTTTGGTTCATTCCAAACCTCGGGGTGGGGGTGGCACAAACTTTTTTTTTCCTGGCATGAGGGCTACATCAGGTTTCCAAAATTTGAATGGCAGGCCAGTTTGGGGAGGCTGTGCCTCCCCAAACAGCCAGGCATGGCCTGGCTTCTAACCCCTATTCAACCCCCTGACAGTCCCCCAGGACTCCTACTGCATCCAAACCCCCTGCTTCCTGTCCCCTGACAGCCCCGCTGAGACGCCTTCCCCATCCACCACCCCCTGCCCCTGACTGCCCCCTGGGACCTGTGCCCCCATTCAGCCACTCCTGTTCCCTGCCCTCTGACCGCCCCAAGCCATATCCACCCCCTGACCACCACCCTGAACTCCCCTGCCCTCTTACCACACTGCCTGGAGCCCTGGTGGCTGGCGTGAGCTGAGGCTGCGGGGGAGGGAGAACAGTGGGGAAGGGGCTAGCCGGCCGGGCAGGAGGGTCCTGCAGGCAGTAGTTTGTCCACTTCTGGCATAGGTGGTAGTAATTAAAGCCTCTCATTTTCAGATGCCATAGCTGTAAGTCATCCATTCCCTCTTCACACACTGCTGGACCACTTTTGAGTAGCAGCATTCAAGGAGGTAAGTTCCTTGTTTTTAATATTTTAATTAATTTATCCTATAACCTTCTAATTTTTATTGTATTTTCTTTGCTTTTTTTATTTTATTTCATGCTGGCTGTATGGATTGAGCACAGGATGACTGAGCCACCAATGAAATACATCTGTGAAAAAGGCAACTGCAATCCTAGGATGCAGGAGAAGCATTTCCAGTGATAGAGGGGGGAATGACATCATGATTGGACTTCACTCTCTCTACAACCCCACACCTGCAAGTACTGGAGGAAAAAGACTGAACTGAGGGGGAAGTGCTGGTCCCAAGCAGGAAAGAAGAAAGCCTGCCTTGTATGCTTGATTCAAATATTAAAGAGTACAATAGGCTTAGATTGTGGTTTTGTTTTATTTTGTACAGTAATCTACTTTGATCTGTTTGCTACCACTTAAAAGCTATTTTATACTTTACCTAAAACACTCTGAAGTGCAAAGGGGATAAATCTCATGATTAAGAGTTGGTGCATGCCACTTTCCTTTGTAGAAGTGGCGGTCTGGGCAACAAATTCATACTGGACAGGTTTTGACTAGGCTAGGATGGTGCAGCTCTGAGGTCTTGAGCTGGGAGTATTTTGGCTGCACCCTCTCTATTGTGGGTGCATGAGTGGCTGGCCAGAGCATTCATGAACACAATTGGGTGTGGTTCCTGTCTGTTGGTGTGAGGGCAAGTGTGGAGGGCTATGCAGCTTGTCACATCACAGTGCAAGAGGGATCCCAGATTGGTGAGACTGAGGGCTCAGCTGTACCTCAGTTCCAGGTGGCACCCTGGGGTGTGTGGGGAAGAACCCATCACAACTGGTAAGACCTCATCTGGAATACTATGTACAGTTCTGGTCATCCATGTTCAAGAAAGATGAATTTAAATTGGACCAGGTGCAGAGAAGAGCTACTAGGGTAATTGGGGGGAGATGGAGAGCCTATTTTAAGAGGGGCAACTGGAATAGCTTGGCTTGTTTGGCCTAGCAAAAAAGGCTGAGAAGGGTTATGATATGGAAAGGGGTAAACAGTGCGGTGACAAAACTTGCAAAGGATACATACACAAGATAGTTGCACCCAAAGCAGACTGCAAAGAGGTACAAAGAGATCTCCCAAAACTTGGTGACTGGACAACAAAATAGCAGATGAAATTCAATGTGCATAAATGCAAAGTAATGCAGAATGGAAAACATAATCCCAACTAGACATACAAAATGATGGGGTCTAAATTAGCTGTTACCACTCAAGAAAGAGATCTTGGAGTCATTGTGGATAGTTCTCTGAAAACATCCATTCAATGTGCAGCAGCAGTCAAAAAAAACTAACAATGTTGGGAATCATTAGGAAAGGGATAGATAATAAGACAGAAAATATCATAATGCTGCTATATAAATCCCTGGTATACTCACATCTTGAATACTGTGTGCAAATCTGGTGTGTCCTCCCTGTCAATCTCAAAAGATATATATTGGAATTGGAAAGGGTACAGAAAGGGGCAACAAATGACTAGGGGTATGGAATAGCTTCCATATGAGGAGAGATTAATAAAACTCAGACTTTTCATCTTAGAAGACAGGTGACTAAGGCAGGACATGACAGAGGTTTATAAAACCATTACTGGTGTGGAGAAATAAGCAAGTGTTTTCTCCTTCTCATAACACAAGAACAAATGAAATTAATAGGCAGCAGGTTTCAAACAAAAGGAAGTATTTCTTCACACATCAGAGTCAACCTGTGAAACTTTTTGCCACAGGATGTTGTGAAGGCCAAGACTACAACAGGGTTAAAAAAAGAATTTAGTTTAAGTTCAGGGAGGATAGGTCCACCAATGGTATTAGCCAGGATGGGCAGGGATGGTGACCCTAGCCTCTGTTTGCCAGAAGCTGGGAATGGATTCCCTCTGAAGCACCTGGCATTGGCCCTATTGGAAGACAGGATACTGGGCTAGATGGACCTTTGATCTGACCCTGTACGGCCATTCTGATGCTCTCTATGTACACTAGGGGGTAAATATCACAGAAGGTGAAGAGCTATTTAAGATAAAGGACAATGCTGGCACAAGGACAAATGGATATAAACTGGTCTTGAACAAATTCAGTCTGGAAACTAGAAGATTTAGAGGAGTGAGGTGACATTGTTTGGGATGGTAAGGGCCTTTAGCAGCCCTGGCTTCCACTTTGTCTTATTCTTAAAAGCTTCATAGGAAGGGATTTTTTTTTTTGCCTTCTCACTTCTGGGTTTGAGGGATATATATTTTTTTTTTTTAAACTTCCTATCTATCTATCTTGGAAGCATCAAGGTGGGCCATAGCTGAAGATGGACCATTGAATACAGATGGTGCAGGGCTCTGAGGTGACACCAAGCATTTTTTTTTCTCAGGTGCTTGGCTGGTTAATTCTTGCTCACATGCTCAGGGTTTAACTGATCACCAAATGTTGGGAAGGGATTTTCCCGCAGGTTATATTGGCAGTGACTTTAAAGGTTTTTGCCATCCTTTGCAGCACTGTGGGTGTGGGTCACTTGCCAAGATTATTTGGTATGTCACATAATCATTTCCCTCTCATCGCAGCAGCCTTGGGCACTAGTGCACCTTGGTGCCTATTCTCTGCCAGTGACCTATAATAATCTAGTGTCTTGTGGGATGTAATACATGATTTAATTTTGGTTTTTGACTTTAGTGTGAAGGTGGTGGCCTGTGGTATATAGGAGGTCTAGGTGATCTGGTGGTCCCTTCAGTTCTTAAACTCTGATTTATGTGTGTTGTAACTGAATTAACAAGATTCTTTTCTCATATCTCTAGTACCCAATACAGGAATGCTCCAGGCCTGGGTATAAAGGGAGGACATCTTTCCAGCTCCCTCCATGTGGCCCAGCAAGTTTCCTAAATCCTGAATGCCTTGCCTCCGATGTATCCGACTCCAGTGCCAGGGATGAGAACTGAATGCTAGGCCTGTGTGGTATTAGTACTGTAGATTGAAAGAATTCCCTATCAAATCAGCTAAATTTACAAGTAAAATTGTGTCCCTTTCAGAGTCACTCTTCATAAAACAGCAAGAGTTTAGCAGCTCTGGATGTTTGAACTTTGGGGAAACTGTACCACCTCTTTTATATTTTTGTTTGCTAATATGTTAACAGTTTATATATTTATCACTTTCTTGGACTCATCTGTATCAGTTATGCTTTCATATGTTCAAAAAATAATTTTTCCATAACACAAGAAAGAGGGTACTTTAAAGTAAAAGGTAACAAACTTAAACAGTTACAAAAAATATACTGCACTTGTTCACACCCATTATAATTAACCAGGGCAATTTGTTGCCTTAGGATATTCTATACAATAGAATAATTAGTTATTGTTTGTACAGAGTGCTTTAGACATCTACAGTATGCTATACTAGAAAAGTATTCATGTGAAAATAAAAATAGCCTCTTCATTTATCCAGCTATGATGAAATTACAAGATTATCAATCCAAAGGTCTATAAAATAAACTGATTATAAATTAGATTTAAGAAAAAAATGTCTTTACCCTGATATAAAATTATATTAGGGCAGGTTTGTGTCTTCCTTTGAAGCAAATGACAATGGCTAAAGCCAGAAGCAGGATCTTGAACTAGATAGACCATAGACCTATTCATAGCAGTTCTTTCATTCTAATTATATAATCCATATTCAAAAATGCATATGACTGGAATAACTAAGAAATAACATAAAATGCAAATATGGCAGGAATGATATTATTCTACAACCATAAAAAAATACAACGTGTATACACAGATCTGGCCAACGGAATAATAAGAGAAGACCCCAGCAATAACAAGGAAGTTCACAAGGATGTCAGGGAAAGACTGTATCTATATCATAATAAAGAAAAGCACCTAAATTGACCTGTTCTGCTTAGGTATTTTTAAATAATAATTTTGTTAAAATTCTTAGAAAGGGAGCCAGGTTGTCCTAAAATCACTAGGGATTATCTTTGTATTGTCTGTAAGCTTTTACATGAGCAACCTATCCAAGACCTTTTAAATCAGGTGGCTGTGTCTGAATGGTCTTTCTTTATCCACTGTACAGCTAATGAGCATGTCATGGCTAACACGAGATGACAAATAATTTTAGGGCCAGATTTTTAAAGATAGTTAGATGCAGATAAGTTATGTTAGGATTTTCCAAAACACCTAAGTCTCAGGTATAATTCATACATATTTTAAATACCACTGTTTCTGGGGGCAGGGGAGAGTATTTTGTCCACTTGGAGTTGAGAAACATCTTTTTGGTGTGAATTCCAGAGTCCTACAAATCAAACAAGATAGAATATCATTCAAATAGAAAATAAACCAGTTTTGGGACTTAAAACTATTATTGAATTGTATTATATACAAGAAAACAAGATACCTATATTAACAGCCTATCTTGATGCTACACAAACTCAATTACTGTGTAGCTTTTAGGGTATTAGTGGCAAGGTTGAGTAGTATTTAGTAGAGAAGGGAAAAAAGGCAGATCTTGGTCTCATTTATAACTGTATAAGTGAGAAATAACTATGCTGAAGTCAAAGGGTTACTTATTAATACTACTGTAAATGAGCTCAGAATCTAGCCTTAGACATTTTAAGGGATTGGCAACAGGATACAGAAGCATTCTTTTTTATATTGCTTATTCAACTCAGATCCAGATGAGAGGTGATAGATAACTGTTTGGTGGCTTTTGTGAACTGAGATGATAGTCCCAGTTGCTAGTGAACAGCTGACTACTTCAAAAAAACCCACCCTTGTGGAAGTTTAAGGTTGACTGAGAGTAAGAGTGAGGCAATAATACCCATAGTGGGAGAGAGGCAAGCTCTTAATAATTGGGTTCCTGACCCTATAGCAATTTTACTTAGCTTCTACCCAAAACCTTCAACTCTATATAAAAATGACTGCATAGCCTGTGCAAACCCTGGACAGAGGCATTATGGAGTGACAACAGTGTGCCTCATTCAAGGAATAAACTGTTGCTGATTCAGCACTAGCTGAAGTTGCCATGGGCTTTTTTCTCTACGGACTTGCACCTCAAGTATTCATCTACAGCTCTGCAGAATGGGTGTAAAAATGCTATCAGATTAGAATAGGAGTGTTTTACCTCCACATTTGCACAGGTGTAACGGATCAGCTGAGAAGCATGGCAATCTGTGATAAAAAGGTGAAGGACGGGTGTGGATACAAGTTAATCTGTCATTATTTGTGACTAGTAAATTGTTCTAACATTCCCCTAAAGCAGCAGCAATCTTATTTCACTGGGCATGCACACGTTGGTGGGTGTGTTCCCTGGGCAATTACACTACAATTGATTTTTAGTCCCAATTTCATTACACCATATTTGGATAAAGTGATCTGGGAACTAAAAGACTGGATGCCCTCCTCCAGGCTTTGTTGTGTGGCAGATGTGTCCTGTTTCTACAAAACATGTGGAAATGCAGTTCCAAGAGCAACTGGCAAGGGGATCAAGTTGAGGGACCAAAGTGTGTACATGTTTTTGAAAAACTTTACAGATACAACAACGCTAGTGGGATGATGAGAAGGAAGTGGGCAAAGAGCCAAGAGCAATGTGAAATGAAAGAAAGAAGAGGCAAGACAAAAGCAGAACAGAAAAGAGAGAGGGAGTAAATCACTTACATCCAATAATACACTTACTATTTTCTCTGTAAATACATATATAGACAGTTTTTTAGGCCTGGGTAACTATTTTGTGTTTAAAAGCAGCATTGGCTACTAGAGAGAGAGACTTTTACAAAAAGCTTCCTGGCCAATACCCTTTTGAATATTTGTGTGCCAGCTGTATTGTGAGCTCAGAGGCAAGCAATGTAGGCATTTTAAATTCTAGGCCTTATAGGCATTCTCAAGCTTGTTCATGGGATGGACTGACTTTTAATAGACTAATTGTCTCATGGAGACCTCCTCTTGCTCATTCATAACTGCCAGGCCTCCCAGTCCCATTTACAATTGAATAACATCAATCATAATTATTGCTTATATGGAAAAATATTAGAAAACTATTTGAGGTATTTTTAATACAAGTTAGCTAGAAAAAAAGAGGCGAGCCAGCACAATGTAACTAGCCAGTTCACTTTGGGCCATCAGCAAGTGCTCTATGGACAATAGTTTAAGAACCTCGTCTCTAGAAGTTCTGTTCTTCTTTCCCTTGGTGGGTTCCCAATAACATACCTATGCACATCTAGTAATAAAGGAATTTTTACTAAGGGTATGTCTTCACTATCTGCAGAAAAGAATGGGTGGAAATATCAGACATATGAAGTCTAATCAATAATTCACTTGTGGTGAATGCAGGAGGAGGGTAAAAGGTTGCCCTTGTCCCTCAGGGCCTTGGAAGGAAATAAAATCTTAAACCATTGGTCTCTCAGACGTGGGTTTGACTCTGACAGTACTCCATGGCCCTCTCCTTCTTTCCCTCCCTTCCAAGTCCCCTTTCCCTTTATCTTTCAGTTTCACTACTTCCCTACTAAAAAACCCCACCCAAAACTTTAAAAAACAAATAAACAACATACATTGTGGAACAAACATGTCACTTGCATATAATTACATTGTTATTCTGCTTGTATGTTATCTCTCTTTTCTACCTCCCTCCTCATTATCTAAATTGTAACATCTTCAGGGCAGGGACTACTATTGTTTGTACAATGCCTAGCACTATGGGGCCCTGATCCCAGATACAGTCCCTAGGTGCTATCACAATAAAGATAATAAAATACTAATAAGGCAGAGAGAAAAATTTACAAGATCCAGTGGTAAAGGCAATGGAGCTTAAATTCCCCAAGCCAAATAGCTGCAGATTCCTATTTCTTCTCGATCTTTTTTAAATTATATATACACCTATACCAGGGAAATTAAAATGCAATGCAATGTAATGATCAAGGACTCAAATCAAGACTTTCCAGAAGCTAAGGCTGCTCCCAAAATGCTAACTTAACCATGTTGCACATGTCGAATTTCTGATACTTAAGTAATACATTTAGCAGGTAAATTAAAAAAAAAAGCCTTGTAAAAATGTATTATTGTTTGTCATTAATGTGCATTACAAAATGCATAGTATGTGCAGGATGATTGACTTAAGGTTGCAGAAAGAGCTCTCATATCTGGGCCTTCCTCATTTTTTATTTCAGTCTTAATTCTGCATCTAATGCTATAGATTTTGCATCAAATTAATTTAAAGTAATATGCATGCAGAGATCTAGCTGGGCATTTTTGCAAACATAGTCACACTAGTTCTGCTAGGTATATGAAAGAAGTCATGGAAGGATAATGTTTTTAACAATTCAAGCACTAAAATACATTAAAATTTAAAACCTTTAATGAGTAGAAGGGAGTGGGCTTGTTAATTCTAGTACCCTGGAGTGCCTGAGCAATGGCATAAACACAGTAATTAGACAAATAGACTCAGATAGTCTGTACATTCTACCATCTTTGGCCAGTGGATAAGAGGTAAGATCTTTGCTTGTTAAAACATTTTGATTCCAAGATTTGTCTGAAGAATGTACAGCACCCCCCATTGGGTAAAACAAGGGGGAGCCGGGAGAGAGCCAAAGATGGTTTAAGCCACATTTAGGCTCTCACAATCTCGGACCAGCTGTGTGCTGGTCTGATCTCCTAGTGTAAGTTAGTGCAGCATCTAATGTATTGTTGCCCTTGGCCTGAACATTTGGCCAAAATTCAGAGCCTGACCATATTGTTTTTATTTGGAGAATCAATTAATACGACGAGTCAGCTATTTCTTTGGTGCAATTCTGTTTACTTACAAAGCACATACACAAAGTTGATTCCATGACCATAGCAGAAACAAAGAACAAGAAGCAGTTTCTTTGCTCACATTTTCCAAGTCTGCCTTTCCAGACTGTCCTGTGCCCCACAGAGCTCTGGCTCTTCTCCCTCCAAAAGGTATCCTCACAAATACTTCTCAGGCTCTCCTAAGCTATGTCGGCATAATTTATGTCATTCACGAGTATGAATAAACCACCCCCCTGAGAAACATAAGTTATACTGACATAAGCGCTGGTGTGGACACCGCTATGTCAGCAGGAGAGTTTCTCCTGCCAACATAGTTTCTGCCACTCACGGGGGCTGGAGTAGTTAAGTCGACGGACAGCTCTCTCCTATCAGCTTAGAGCAGCTGTAAACTCTCTAGCGTAGCTGTGCCTTTAGTCTCTTGGCTTTCTGGTTGCTTTTTGCCTCTGAAACCCACACAGATAGACACAGCTGCACCCAATCAATCCCCAGCCCCTGCATTTGAAATCAGTCCTCAGGGAAAACCCTCTTGTCCCCGAATTAGTTCTTGCTCAGGCCGTCCCATGTGGTACAGTGCCCTCAGTGGCAGCTTCTATTGTTTCAGCTACATTTCGCCTAATGAAAGGTGGCTGTCATGCCCATCAACTTTAACATGGTTTCTGCCTACAAATCAAAGATATTTGCTGGTAGCCATTAAAACCTTCAAGCATAACAGCTAATCAGCTTTCAATTGAACTAAAAGCACTAACTCTCACTCCATTTGTAAAATGGTAACTGGTAAAATCACATTGGAATTGAAGTAGGAAAAATGCAAGGTGGTCAGAGTGATGTTATGTTAAGGTCTGATATTTTGAGACACCAATGGAACCTATTTTGTGAATTAATGCATGCAGGTGGTGATTCATTGTATTGTATAAGTGTCAGATATGTTTTAGCTGAACCTTTATTCCCATAAGATTCAAAAGGCCAAAGTGGGAAAATTACTCCTGTGAGCAGTAAGAAAATGATTAAATCACTTCGTAAAGGAAAGAAATCCCTTGCACATTACACAAACAAAATATTCGGTGGCAGGGGGCCCATATTTTGAGCAGCAGAGAGCATTCTAAGAGTGATAAATATCAGGATGCTCTCTGCTATTTTGATACTAGGGTTCTTCAAAGGAGCAGGATGGAGGGGGCAAGGGGGATGGAAATAATACAGGGCAAGATCCATACCCTCTTGGAGACACAGCACGAACTCATAACCCTGGGGGAGGGCGAGGCCATCCTAATTACAGACTAGTGCAGCTTCCTGCATCTCTAGAGCAGCCATCCCGGGTGCCTAAATTATATACAGCCTGCTCTGGATTTGCTACTAGTAGTGACCTTGTCAAGAATCCCCACAGCCCTACAGGCCTGCTCTCACTGCCCTGTTAAGCTCCCTTCCACCCCTAGCTTTACACCCGGCATGTCCTCTGCACTGGAGATTCTAAGGGGATGTGCATAGGAAGCCTCTGGCTATGCTGCACAGTACTGTCCTGCAGGAATTCTCCTCGGCTGGAATAAAAGGCTTTTTTCAGCCCTTGTACCTAACCACAGCAACATATAGGGACCAGGGGGATCAAAGTCTCAACCATGGAATGATATCGCTAAAAGGCCAAAATAACTTTGTCAACATATGCCACACAATTTAGCATTTTGCATGTTATCCTTTTAAACTGAGACATTTTCCAAAAAAGTTATATTTATACAGCGCTTTTAATATTAAAAGCATTTTACAAACATTATGTACATATTACAAACATACCGGTCCTCCCAGCACCCTTGTAAGGTACGTCAGTATTATTTTTAATCCCCTTTTAGAGATGAGTAAACGAAGTTACAATGATTTGCCCCAGGCTACAAAGGTAACCTATGGCTGAGTCAGGAGTAGAACTCAAGAGTTCCACGCTCCTTGGGCTCATCCACCCACAAACTGGACTTGAAATAACTAACTTGGTTGTAATTCATACCTTATTTATTTCTGTGGCAGTGTGTGTGTGTGGACACTTATTTTGAAGAAAAGTACCCTTTTCAATGCAACTTAAGTCAGAAAAAAATCAATTTAAGTTAAATTGAAATTAGACACTCTTACTCCAAAATAAAACTGATACTTTTAGTTACTTTGGTGCAAATTACAACTGATTTAGTCATTTTGGTTCCAGTTTGTATGCAGAGAAGTCCTAGTCTTGTGCGCAGATGACTTAAAATAAAGTTTCTANCTCCCCTCCTTTATTCCCCTCTGTCACGCTGCCACTATTCCTAAGCCCTTCATTTGCCTCATTAAAGACCGATGCAAAATATTCGTTTAGATATTGTGCCACGTCGATATAGCTACTACTGCTGCATTGGTACAGGTGTAAGCTTGCTAGTGTAGACATGGCCTTATTCACACTCCTGAGCATCAAGTTATACCAACATGACCTGTAGTGTAGACAAGCCCTGAGTGTAGCAAAAGCCTTTTAATAAAGGAGGGAAACAATGCGGCATTATGTTGGGGAAACATCACAGACAGGATTCATAACACAAACCATGAGCAAAAGCCCCACTCCAAGTAAAAAGTGATGAAGAGTCCTGTGGCACCTTATAGATGTAGTGGAGCATAAGCTTTTGTGGGTGAATAAAGCCACGCAAGCTTATGCTCCACTATGTCTGTTAGTCTATAAGATACCACAGGACTCTTTGTCACTTGTTACAGATTCAGACTAAGAGGGCTACCCCTCTGATACTCCTAAGTAAGTTTGGCAGTGTCCTTTTCCCCTCGGGTTCTCAAGTCCAGCAACCCAACAGACACTCCTCCCACAGTTTCTGTCCTTGGTCAGTACAGTCCCCCAGACTTCAGAAGTTCATCTGCAAAGTTTACCTCCCCCTGCCTGCATGAAAGTGGAGGAGGCATGGGGGGGCATCTTACATGCTCTGCTGCTCAGGTTGATGGCTGTTTGCCACGCCTCCCAATGGGGTTCTGCTGCAGTCTTCACCACCAGCTGATCCGCTCTGCCTCTCCGCTATCTGCTCAGCAACTTGTCTTCAGGCTCCCCTTAACACAGCTCTCAGCAATCTCAACTCTTAGTGATTTTAGCTGGTGCACCACTAGCCCAAAGTAGGTCAAATGCTTAGCTGAGGGCGAGTCCCTCCATCATAAAATGCCAAATACCGTTCTACTGTCCTTGATTCACATAAACAGGATAACAACACTTTATTACTCCTGCCCCAATAACAAAGAGACTGGGGATCCCACAGCAGCCAAAGTGACCATTAGGGCAAGCAGTCCATCATGCTATGCAGGGTGGGTGTGTCCATGCAAACAAGATCAGCCCCTGAAGTCCTTTTCCACAGCTCACCACCAGATGTCAGGGTAGAGCCCATTCTGACTCTGCTTGCATCAGGATAGTTAGATGATCCTGAAAGCATTGCCTGTCACTCCAGTTAAAAAATAGGAAACAAAGGTTAGGAATAAATGGTCAGTTTTCAGAATGGAGAGAGGCAAATAGTGGTGTCCCCAAATGGTTGTACTTGGACCAGTGCTGTTCAACATATTCATAAGTGATTTGGAAAAAGAGATAGAGTGAGGTGGCAAAATTTGCATGGTTACAAAACTATTCAAGATAGTTAAGTCCAAATCTGACTGCAAAGGGATCTCACAAAACTCGGTGACTGGGCAACCAAATGGCAGATGAAATTCAGTGTTGATAAATGCAAAGTAATGCACATGGCAAAATATAATCCCAACTATACATATGAAATCATGGTGTTTAAATTAGCTGTTACCTATCAAGAAAGAGATCTTGGAGTCACTGTGGATAGTTCTCTGAAAACATCTGCCCAGGATGGGCAAGTATGCAACCCCATGTTCTGCGTGTCACTAGCCTCTGTTTGCCAGAAGCTGGGAGTAGGTGATGGGGAATGGATAACTTGATGATTACCTGTTCTTTTCATTCCCTCTGAAGCACTTGGTATTGGCCACAATTGTAAGACAGGGTCCTGGACTAGATGGACCATTGGTCTTACCTAGTATGGCCATTCTGCTGTTCTTGTATAGAACCCAGATGTATCTACCCCCACACTCCCGCTGTAATCCACTAGACCCCCACTCCCATCCCAGAGCTCAGATAGAACCCTAGAGTCCTGATGGAGTGTCTCTCTCTCTGCAGCGTTAGTAACAAAGGAAAAATATACATTAAAATCTTAAACCTAGCCAGTGTCCCTTAAGTGACTTGCCACAAGATGTCAGGCATATTAGTATTAGAGCTGAGTGGGTCTAATATTTAATTTGCTTTCTTTTATACAGGAATTAGATACAGAGCTCTTGTCAACTAATTGCTAAGTTATCTGTCCAAAAACTAGAGTTTTTAGGTGCCTAATTAGCCCTTGGAATCACGGATAAAGTTGCCCCGCCCCCACCAAAATCTGAAACGGTGCTCTGTGGACAATGAGCCCCTGAACGCAGCAGAGGCCACTCGGCTGCTGAATGGCAGTGTAGGGAGCTCTCTGGCAGGGAAGGAGCATGTCTCAAAGAGCTTGGCTTGTTTAGCCTAACCCAAGGAAGGCTGAGGGGAGATAGGATTGCTCTCAATAAAACCAGGGAGGGAGAGGAGCGCCAATGTGGACACAAGAACAAATGGATATAACATCAACAAGTTTAGGGTTGAAACTAGATGACCCATCAAATGGGTGGAGTTCTGGAACAGCCTTCCAAGGGGAGCAGTGGGGGAACCAAAAAACCTAATTGGCTTCAAAACGGAACTTGATAAATTTATGGAGGGGATGGTATGATGAGATTGGCTACATGCCATTGTAGGTAATCTACAATTGCTAGCAGCAAATATTTCCAATGGCCGGTTATTTCTAATGGGACATTAGCTGGGGAGGGCTCTGAGTTACTACAGAGCATTCTTTGCCAGGTGTCTGACTGGTGGGTCTTGCCCACGTGCTCTGGGTCGCCACATTTGGGGCCTGGAAGGAATTTTCCTCTGGGGTCAGAGTGGCAGAGACCCTGGAGATTTTTCACCTCCCTTTGCATTATGGGAAGCTGGTCACTTGCAGGTTTAAATGAGTATAAATGGTGGATTCTCTGTAACTTGAAGTCCTTAGCCATCATTTGAGGACTTCAGAAACTCAGCCAGAGGTTAGGGATCTATTAGAGGAGTGGGTGGGTGAGGTTCTCTGGCCTGCAGTGTCCAGGAGATCAGAATAAATCAGTGGTTCTCAACCAGAGGTCTTCCATCGATTCATCTAGATATTTGCCTAGTTTTCCACCAGGCTACATAAAAAGCACTAGCAAAGTCATACAAACTAAAATGTAATACAGATAGACTTGTTTATATTGCTCTATATAGTATACACTGAAATGTAAGTACACTATTAATATTCCACATGATTTATAATGATATGGTTAAAAATGAGGAAGTAAGCATTTTTCTGTAACAGTGGGTTGTGACATGTATTTTGTCTGATTTTTGTAAGCAAGTGGTTTTTAAGTGAGGTGAAACTTGGGGGGTATGCAAGACAAATCAGACTGCTGAAAGGGGTACAGTAGTCCGGAAAGGTTGAGAGCCACTGCACTAGATGATCATGATGGTCCCTTCTGGCCCTAAAGTCTATGAGTGGTGCCATGACAGTGGAGCTGAAGAGGGCTCCCTGCAGAAATGAGGTGCAGGGGAGGCTGCAGTCCTGGCAGGACAGAGCAGAATTCTGGTCTGTGTTCTCTGCTCTGCCCC
Organism: Trachemys scripta elegans; assembly: GCF_013100865.1. Lineage (NCBI taxonomy): Eukaryota > Metazoa > Chordata > Testudines > Emydidae > Trachemys > Trachemys scripta. Next base: position 34,619,527 of record NC_048302.1, on the reverse strand, counting down.
ACCAGACTGCAGCCTCCCTTTCCCTCCCTCCCAGGGATTGGATGTCATCGGCCCTGTGGACCATGAGGAGGCGGAAGAAGCCCCTGGGAGAGGTGGGGAGGCCACCCTGCTGCTGAATGACTCCTGCCCTGCCAATTATCTGAATAAACTCTGTGTCCCCTGTGCTATTTGGATAATCAGGTGTATACTGTAGGTATACAAGGGTTGTGGAATCCCTGTCATTGGGGCATTTTAGAAGAGGTTAGAAAAGCATCGGTCAAGGATGGCCTAGGTATACATGTCCTTCCTGCTGCACTGAGACAGACCCTAGATAACCTCTTGAGGTCCCTTCCGACCTACATGTCTATGGTTAATTTCTTTCATATTTGATATTTGGTTTGTATTGCTAATACTGGAACATTTATCTCCTAGAAAACAGTAATCTGATCTACACAGCAATTCAGCTGTTCTGTTTAAAGTTTGTGAACTGCTCCCCTCTAGTGGCTACCTAGAAAAACTGAAGTTTTCACAGAATCCTGGCCAGGCTCCAATTTAAGGCTTACTTTTTGTCCCCAGAATGGCTTAATTTGTGGGTGTGTGTTTGTAAAATAACATCACTTGCTTTTTCAGTTCTGTAGATCTGTTTCCTATGGTACAATCAGTAATCTGTAAGAGTAACAACTTTAGCTCTTTTTCCTTTAATAATGGTGGTCACAATAGGTTAGATCAGGGGTCGGCAACCTTTCAGAAGTGGTGTGCCGAGTCTTCATTTATTCACTCTAATTTTAAGGTTTCGCGTGCCAGTAATACATTTTAACATTTTTAGAAGGTCTCTTTCTCTAAGTCTATAATATATAATTAAAGTATTGTTGTATGAAAAGTAAATAAGGTTTTTAAAATGTTTAAGAAGCTTCATTTAAAATTCAGTTAAAAATGCAGAGCCCCCCAGAACGGTGGCCAGAACAGGGCAGTGTGAGAGCCACTAAAAATCAGCTCGCGTGCTGCCTTCGGCACATGTGCCATAGGTTGCCTACCCCTGGGTTAGATGGTAGTAGTCTGAGTACAACTTCAATCTGCCTATGTTTGTGTTTGGTATTTTCAAGTGACTTTGGAGCTTCTGAAAGTTGTTGGATTGACAGCAGTGTAGACCAGAATCTAGTATTGGTGCAGCCTCAGCCCTGTATAGACAGGATCACAGTAATTCTTCCTGCCTCTTCAAATCCTTGGGCTATGCGTTTTGTTTTTCGTGAGACTTCCAGCAGGGTTCAGACTATTGCCAGCTGAGATGTTGGTTTTGTACGACGCAAGCAGCTGGCCAGTAGGAAATGGGCTGGGACTGACCATCTTTTCATTGTAGAATTTTTGATGTTTCCTCATTCCAAACAGTAAAGGCTCCTCCAAACCTCTCAAAGATTCCTCTGCCTGCATTTCTTGTGTGTGTTTCACTGCCATCTAATGTCTCCCCTCAAGGCTCCATGTTTTGTTCTACCTAGACTGAAAGATATGGTCAGCTTTCCCAGTGATCTGGGGATCCTTGTGTGTCCCTGCTGGTCAGGAAATTTAGAGTAGTAGATAATTTCTCCCTGGATCTTTCCAGGAACCAGGAACTGAAATCCTGGCCCCACTGAAGTCAATATCAGCTCCAGGGTTGACCTCAATAGAGTCAAGATTTCACCTTGGATGTTTTCTTTTCCCCATCTTAGCAAGCTGGGAGGAGAATTGGAATCCCCCCTTCTGTTCTTCCCACCCAGGGAGGGGAGTGTTCAGCAAGGTTCCTGGGATGCTCAGTTCTGCACCCTCCTCCAAACTCTTTCACTGTCCCAAGATGATCCCCTGGCAGCCTGAAATAGGGGTGGGAGGGAGACAATTTTCAGTTCAGTTTGATACAGTTAGTATTGCCAAAGTAGAACAAAAATGATAGACCCCCCTCAGCTGCATCAGAAGAAGGTCTGATCTGCTCAGGTGTAGGATGTTGGATGAAGGGATTGATCTCTGCATTCACTTGTCATTATGATTGTCCACTCCTGAGCTGGTGGCAGGTTCTTATGCAGCACAGAGCTGTCTCTGTGGCTTTCTCCTTTCTTCTGGGCACAGTTTTTCCTCATTGATTTGAATGAGAAATCTTTTAGGATTCCTGATAATTTGAGGAAGTACCTCTCTTGTATTCCCTTATGTTCTGGACAGCGGAGTAGGAAAAGGCACTTTTGGGAGTTACACTTGTACCCAACTACAAGTAGCAATGGCAACAGACCCTGGTAATCAGCCGGCAGGATTGAACTAGGCACCTCTGGAGCTTAGTGCATGAGCCTCTACTGCGTGAGCTAAAAGCCAACTTGCTGTTAGCTAAAGCTGTAGAGCAGACTCATTTTCTCTCTCTCTAAGTGCCACTAGATGGGACAGAAACCGCACCCAGGAGGTGTGTGGGTTACACAAGCACCATTTTTTTTTTAAGTGCTCAAGCGTGGAAATTTTGGGTCTCTGTGCTAAGCCATGACCAAGGAAAGGACAATATTACTCGTTAGGCCCACCTCGTCAGTGACAGCAGCCCTACTACATAGTCCATTGTTCACTAGTGATCTGCAAATGCTTTCCCAGGGATCGACAGTGTAAAACATTTGGAGAAGCAAGGAATGGAGGGGCCTGATTCTCTTTTATCCAGAGTGACGATGGGTAGGGGCCTTAGTACAAATGTGAATCAAGCTATCTGTGTGAGGAATGCCGTCTTACAAAGTGGATGCTAGCCAGATAACTCAGTCTGATAACATACAAGGATGGGTGGAAGGGCCTGCATGCTAATAGGTTTCACTTTGCTGTTCACTTGTTGAACTGAGTTTGTTTAAATTGTTGCTGAAACAGACAAAGGGGTTTGTGTTGTAGCTCTCAGGTTCCATCTTGCATGCCCTGTCTACTCTTCTTGATGCCCTTAAGGCCAGATTTGTCAAAAATGCAGATTGTCTGAGTCCAGCTGAGATCAATGGGAACTGTGGATGCTCAGTACCTCTATGTTCTGCACTTCACAGGGCAGTAGCTGTCCAGTGTGTGTTTTAATTTCAAGTTCTGAATCCTGGGTCCATATTTATACACAGAACACATCTATCTGAGGAACCCAGTCTAGCCTGTGCACGGCTCTCATTCCTGAACCTGAAAATGTAAAATTATAAAGAGGAAAGGAAGGTTTTGATCAGGACCTCACTGGAAAATGAGAAGTGGTGTGTTTTTTTTTTTTTTTGTGGCAGGGGGGGAGTGAGAACATATTTTTGGTTTTAAAATCACTTTTCATTTCCTGATCTTTTTGCAGTGATGTCTGCCCCCCTGGTAGCTCCCCTACTCCTTGACAGTATGGGCAGGGTGCTGATTAACCAGACTAAGGGCTTCTACACACTACCTCTTATATTGGTATAACTTATGTTGCTCTGAGTGTGTGTGTGTGAATAAGCCCCCCCACCCAATCCCCTGAGCGACATGAGTTACACTGACCGAAGTGCTGATGTGGACACTGGTATGTCAGCAGGAAAGCTTCTCGCACAAATAGAGCTGCCCCATATGTGAGAGGCGGTAGTTTTTATTATGCCAACTAGAGAGTTTGCTCCCATCAGCATAGAGCATCTTCACTAGATGTTCTACAATGATGCAGCTGCAGCGCTTTTAATGTGGACTAGCCCTAACAGCTTTTCCTCCAGGGGAGTCATATACTCAAATCAGCTGTGTAAAATGCCTTTAAGTACAGACACCTTGCATTCTGGCAGGATGGTAAGGGCAATCATGAAAGGCATCCTCTGACATCTTGTGAGTCAGCCAGTTATGTACAGTTTATATGTTGGGCTTTTTTAAGCTATGTAACCCATCTCTCCTCACTTAGAGTTTGATCAACCAATGTGTAAATTGTCCCAGGAAAGACAGACTTGAATTCCTCATCCATCCTAGAATGGCTTCTAAATCTGCGGAATCAAATCAGTGATAGCTTTGTTTATATATGTGCTAAAATGTTTCTCAAATATACCCCATCACACTAATGACTAGCAAATAAGTCTGATGGAGGGAGGGGCCTCGGAGCAGAGCAAACTGAGAACCAGAAGTCATGTTTTCTTGCTCTTCAGAACCGAGTAAGTCCTGGATAAACAATTATATTAAGAGTCATGTCACAGCTAAGAGCATGTAGGTCTCAGAATCAGTGAAGATGAATTTTATCACTGTTACTGATTTCTAGGTCTGATCAATTGGGAATGAATAATTTATTCATTGAATTTAGGCCCTTTATGTTATGCATGAACAGCTCATTAATTTATTTTCAGTAAATGTTCAAGAGCTTGTGAGTAAACTTTCTGCTATGAGTATTCATGATTTATACTTTACACTATGATGGAGGTCCTCAATCATGATATTGTTTCTGCTCTCTGATTGGATGACCTGTTTTATAAACAACCTGTACTAAACACCTGATAAAAATGAGTGGGCTTTGATTCTCGGGTGGGGGGGATGAATAGTAAGCAATTTAAGGAGGAGAGAAAACAAGGAAAGGAAATGATTCCCCAAGCCTTATTTGGCACAAAAGAGAGTGTTATATTTGTACCTGTAAGTGGAGCTCAAACTTTTAAATAGCTGGGTTCATTCCTGATTGAGACACACATAAAACAGATTAGGTAGTTACAGTGTTTAATGGAACCTGTAATCAATTTTCTCTCATGCCAACCAGGTGTAGTGGTTCTACTACACTGCAATGGAAGCCCAGGCTTTGAATTCAGGCTCAAGCCTAATCGTGCTTCTGATAACACACAAATTATGCTAACCCAGGTGGGTGGAGGATCTGAGCTCGAGTTGAACTGGGACCCAGGCTTCAAGCCCTATTGCTTTGCAGTGTGGACACAACCCCACTGAACTCATGCTCTAAGAGTCTACGAAAAGCATCCCATGGGCTGTTTTCTGGAGTGTAAAATTTGGTGGTCATTCAAGTTTTTCCACATGCAAACAAAGGGCTAGAGCAGCCACATTTTGGGAGGGCTCTAGGAAGTCTTGGATACGGGTGGTTGGACTCAGGCCCACATAATGCAGTGTAGTCGCTCGAGCCTTAGATTAACAAACCCAAGGTCTGCTAACCATGGATTGCAGGGTGGATATACCCATAGGTGCAAGTCGTACCCACATCCCTTTCTGGTTCATTTAATTGCTTAAAATTAACCAGGGTGATTGGAAAGCTGCTAGACAACCAGCAATACACACTCTACTTCGTAGGTCGGTGAAGGTCTGGGGAACTGGTGTGTTTTGTTAAAGGTTTGCTCACTGGCTGGGTGCATGAAGTAAACTTAAAGTGCAAGCTGATGAAAGGGAGGGGCAAGGATTCACAGTTGCAGGTATTGTTGACCCAGGTCAACTGTTGTCTACTAGTTCTGGTATAACCAGTTGCTGATATCAGAACTCTCTCTCTAATGTATAACCTGGCTTCCAGGAACAATTTCCAGATATAGCATAACCTACAATCTGCTCTCAAGAGTCTATAAACCAGTCAGGCTGCATACATCAATGGAATTTAGACTTTAGAGCAAGGCATGGGGAGGTGAAGAGGAGAATTTCGGAGTCTGTCTGTACTCTGTGTTCCTTCCAAAAGACTTCAGCTGCGTTTTTGCTTGCTCTGTTTCTGACTCCTTAAAGGGTACAAGTAACAGGTTGCTCGAGCAAATGTTTCCACTTCCAATGAACATTTTGTGCTTGTTCAGAGTTATAAAAGGATTGTGAACACCTAAAAGCTTTAGTCACAATAGACCTACTTTTTTCTAGTAAGATCTAGTAAGGTCAGGATTTTATAATCTATAAAACAGAACAGCATGCTAATATTATTTCTAGCTCCCATGTTAGACATCCCCCAACAGCCTCCTTATAACCAAATGATGCGTTACAAAATACTCATGCCAATAAGAATCTGCATTTTGCTTAACTATGCTTCATCCACTTCTAGGTAACTTACACTGGCTTCTTCTGTTGGAATTGTTTACAAGGTGTCCTCTATCTTCAGTACAAGTGGCTCTAAACACATGAGAGTAAAGGGGTACATTAATCTCATTCACAGTCTTATTAAAATAAACAGTGGCATAAAGGATGAGAGTACAAAGCCTACATTTAATCACTTGACAATGGAAACCATATAAAATGAATGGGGAAGGAATAAGACTGTTTTACAAGCTGCCAGAATTTAGTATATTTAATCCTTTAAATGAATCTTCTATGAGAAACTTTTCTGTTTAAAATATGATAGCAAATGTAAACTAAGAAGTCAGTAAATTCAAGGACTAAATTTCTGGTTGGTTGTACTAGCTTACCATAGAGACACCAGTAGCAGCTCCATAGTGAAGACTCTTAATTAACACTTACAGCATGGATTCAACTTCTTTATGTATTTAAAAAAAAAATCTTATCCTCCCTACAACTACAGCACATATTCTCTACTCTCAAAGAGCATTGAGCAGATTTGCTTGTAACTCACTAATTAGTTTAGGAGTTAAAAATTATTTAAACTGGATCCTTTAAGAAACTTGGCACCTGGTGGCAGACTTTTTATCTTAATTATCTCAGCAAGGGAATTTACAGAAATCATGCATAAGCTGTGCTCAGAGAACTTGTTTTGAGATCACTTGTCAGTTTTTCCCATTATTAACAAAACTCCTTTGCATGCATCAGAAAATTGTATGTTTAACAAAGTAGTTAGGGATATAACTACCTGAACTGCATTGGCCAGTCCTGCATTCCTTATGAAAACTAATTCTCTATGGCATCAGTCAGGCGTGAGTACATGTGAGGGCTGACGTTTCAGGCCCAGGTCTGGTCTGTTACACTGATCTAATGTCAATACAATTACTCCAGACGTATTCCTTGGCAGACTTGGACTCTGTGTCCATGTTATTATGGTCCAAATTCTGCACCAACTCAGCCTCAGCCACACCCCATATTTTCAATGGGTAGCAGAGGAATAAAATCTTTTAAGGGTAAGTCACTTGGGCCAATACTTCCTACAATTCATATGTAATGTCATTGGGACTCAAGGCATAATTTGGCCCACATCTGTACATATTAAAGCTAAAAGTTGCACAGTTTAGGGGCAAATTGTGCCCTCAAGTGTTCAAGGAAGTTAATACAGTAAAATGGTCACTCTTAAAGCCAACATTTACCATAATTTTCTGTACTTATTCTAGGAAATAGTGACAAATTGCATTGCATATTATGGTAACAGGCTCACCACTAAGGGCTGAAACCATACAGTTTTATAAAAAAATGAACTTAAAAGGGGGAAAATACTGTTCATGTTGAATGTGAGACTAGTTCAGTCTTCATGGGACAGTTGTGGTGGTGAAGCCAGAAGAATCAAGATACAGAATGTCAAATCAGTAGTAAAAAAGAACAAGCCATTATTGCTACATTTAACACTTGTACATTTTATTTAATTAAATCAGCCATTGTACACATTGCAGCTATGTATTGTTAGTGCTGTAGGTTTATTTAACTAATACATGCCCTCATAGATATATTCAGTTAGTGTTATCACCATGGGAACAAGATGCTGATTCATCAACTTAAAAATCACTTCTTTGCACAGTATTCAAGTTCTTTGATAACACAGCAAAAAATCAAAAGGTGAATAACCATTATGTTGTTACACAGAACATCATCTGCACCGCAAATAACACAACAGAAATGCATTTCTTTACAGCCCTGTTCTTGAAGGTCATCCAGTGCTGTCCTTGACAATTAGAAAGCCATGGTGTGTCTTGAAATGTTTCATCCTGGGTTTCTTTTATTTTGGCTACCAACAATGCTTGTTTCCCATCTGACTGCCAAAAAAACATTAGCACGGTGCCTTGGGTTGCTTTGCTTGCAGGAAGCCAAATCTCCCAAAGATGTTTTCTCTCTAATGAGGAAGTACCATTGTTTGATGGGTGGGTGGTATTTTTTTTTTAATGTTCTGAGCACTGAGTGAGTCATTTTTTTACAAGAGTAAAAGGCCAGATACGTTTGGAAAAATATCAACCCGAGGAGGACTTGACTCATTTTCATCTTCTCTGAATATACTTTTTCTTTATCAAATAACTGATTCAAAATGTACATTTATATGTATGTGTGTATATATATTATATATGTTAAAATGCTACAGCGATCCAACCACTAGTAGAATAAAGTATAGGACAAAAAATATTTCAGATCTATATTCCCTTCTTTCAAATAAAAGTGCAGGGATGCTGTTACAATTCTCAGAGGGTTAGTTTAGAAATATAAATCAAATATTAACAAAATTGAATGTTTCAAGCATTTTTATGCCCTAGTCAGTGACTTTAAAAAAAAACCAAACAGTTAATTGGAAGATAAAAACTGCTCGCTCAGTGCTAAGAGGGTTAACAAGCCTCTGACATGATTACAAGAGGATTTGATTTTTAAATGCCACATGCATGTATCCGATAAGAGGCAATCTTGATAAAACGTGATGAATTAGTTAAGCTTTTTTTTTTTTTTTTTGTATAGCAGGTAAGTCTTTTCTCCCATAGAATTATCTACAGTGCAGTGGCCAGCAGGAAGTACCACCAATAAGACAATGTGGTTTGCTAAAGCAGTGATGAAAACAGGAAACTACTGTAGTTATAGCTGTTTAATACACCCTGCCACATGTCCAGATCTAAAAGATTTTAATACCAGATGCAAATGTGCCATAGATATAGCTGCTAGCAAGTTGGTTACCTAATTGGGTATTTTTTCCTTCTTTAAGTGGCTGTCCAAGAATCTTAGTAGTATTGATAGCCACAGTCAGCTATAATGTCATGGGAACAGCTGTGTTTCAAGGTTATCAGACTGACTCTTAGAGCCTTTTCCTAAGAGATCACTAAACTGGAAGTCCTATGGATACAGAAGGTCTGCAGTGCTTCCTCTCCAGAGTATCTTTAGTCGATTGTGTTAGCAATATTTGTTGTTACTTGCTGTTCAGCAGTTTCAATAGACCTTGTAATCCACAATGCTAAAAGTAGTCATAATGGGCAGTGGGTTTTTTTGAGGTCTTTAAGTCCAAGCACTTTAGCTATGTACAGTTTACACGTTAATAGCCTTTTTTTATGATACATGTACATAAGAGGCCTGTGGATGAGATTGGAGCTAGTGCAGAAGCAAAGGAACAGCAATGTGGCAAAGTTCACAAGTTCCTAGTACAGCACAAAGGTGATGACTTAGTGGATAAACCATCCTGAATGAAGGATGCTATCTTTGGTCACAAATTAGCTTACAGGTACAAAAAGAAAAGAAAGGAAAATTGAATTCATTGTAGGTGCCTGAAGAAGAAATGTCAGTGACTTCCAGAGATTACGTAAATTATGAAGTTTATCTCTATAGATGAGAGTGAATGCTGCATATTGGATAGGTGGTGGGGGTAGTGAGATGTGGCAGCTTCTCATTTGGCCTCTTGCTTCCGGTCCTCTTTGCAGAAATGTCTAAGAAGTTGCTGGAGGTCATGCTGGAGATCATCCCGTGCTTCTGGTCTATTCTCCAGCTGTTCCACAAGAATATGTTTTCCATACTGGTCCTTCACCACAGTCCTCTTCTGTGAGCTGGATTTATTCATTATTGTCCTAAAGACAAGAGAGTAAGTAAATGAATGTGGCATTCCCCCCACCCCTCCCGAAGCATTCCTCCTTTCCTGCAGAATTAATTACATTACATAGCATGGAATTTCTGTAAAAGACATTCTTCCTTTTGAGCAGGACTGGTGGAATTTTAAGACAGCAAGATGGTAAATCATATGAGAAGAACTGTAGCTGATAACAGCAAATACCGAGCTCAGATGTTCTAAACAAACAGTGACTAGAAGCTTAAATAGTTGAGAAACCAAAATCAGATTGCTTTTTAAATTTAATCTTGTATAGTTTTGTGTTGTGAAAAAACAGCTAAAAACATTTGTTGGATTTTTTTTCACAAGGATTACATCATGCAATTTTAAAACAAATGCCTGGAAAAATATATGCTCTAATGCACCAGCATGCAACAGCTTTTGAAATCCATGCAGGACTTTCTTACTTAGGTTTGTATGCTGAAGTTACGCCCACTATCAGTTTTGTTTCTCTTATATACTGTCCTTCTCATAACTGTTCCATCTTTCACTGACTACTTCAGACAGGCACTCACTACTAAACAAATAACCTGCCTGCCACAAAAAGATTATAAAACATTATAATGGTATTTTACAATCTCAGTTGTTGGGCTCAGTGAGCGGGTGTGTTGTTGGCCTTTGTTTGTTCTGTTTCAGAAGGAAAAGGAATTTAACTCAAAGTGCTGGCATCTTCTAGCCAAGTTAGCTGCTTGTGAGATGTATGTGTATTTATCAGCAGTCTCCAGAAGGACAATGATTTGCCCTAGGCTATATCATGTTCATTAATGTCCCAACCCATTCAAAAGTAAGCAAACATTTGGGGGAGACAGACTATTTCCAGAGACAGTGTGCTTTGCAAAGAGGCGAGAGAAATGCATTCATTTACAGTAAAAGTAAATCAGCCTACAGGAGCCTGTCAGACTTATTAAGCTGGCATTTGAAGTTCATGCTCTAGTGATGGTTCTTCCCTCCCCATACCCTCTCTTCAGTATCAGTCTGCTTTTGTGATTGCCTGGTAAATATTTCAGACTTAGTGTCACTTGTTTGGGCCAGTCCTGTTACTACTATCATCTATTCCTCTAAGCCCAGTCAACCTACTTCCTCCCTCTCATACACATGTTCTGTGTAATTTTAAGTAACTGCAAACCTTTTTGTTAAATCCTGGGTGGAGTTACTATCACTGGACACACATTTGCTAGCCACTAGGTCAGTAATATTTTCATCTGACATTCTTGCCGCCCTATGCATGGTGATTGGACTTAGAGGGCCAAATTCACTGCTAGCATTAATAAGCAAAAACATTAATGAAGTCATCTAGTGAAATTGGACCTCTAGATGTAACACTGGGCATAATGTCTCTAGGGGGATAGGGGAAGTGTCACAGAGCAAGACAATTCATTATGACTTGTCTTCTCTAAAATGTTGAAAATGCTGTATAAAATGTTTTAAAAACATTTTGCTCTTAATATACTTTTCAAAAATATATAATAGAATCTCCAGTTCTCGAAAGTAATCCTATTTCTCTTAGGTTAATATTGTGACTGATATTCTGCCTTCCCCAATTAAATAGTCACAAGGAGACTGGTATATATATATATATATATGACTGTCTTATGCAGTAAAAACCTCCATATGATACTTTCTAGAGATGAAATCTAGCTGGAAATTCAGAACCAGATAATTTAATTGAGAACCCCTCAATTAAAAAAATCAGATCCAGGTTTGGATTCCAAATACTTCTGAACAGCTCATCTCTGTGCCTCATTTACATAGTAGAGTAGCAACTCTAATCATACTCAGAAACCAGCTCAGTCTTGCTCACTCAAATGTTTGAAAATACTCATCAAACTAAATGGTTAAAAAGGAAGGAATATGGAATCTGAGTTTTCAGCTGCTGTGTAAATTAAATTAATTTCAAAATGACTAATTACAATCCATTATTCCTCATCTCCTGTAAAATCAGCTATACATTATCTTAGCCTGAATTGCTGATGCCAGTTATCTAAGAGGGGAGTTTTCCAATGCCTGATTATTTTTTTCCCTTCACTGTACTCTGTATATTAGCTTACATCATTTAGTATGTCAGGTAAACTTTAGGTCAGGAGTCTGTTCAAAAGTGTCTGGATTTGGCCCACGGTCAACCTATTGACTTTTTCAGTGTTAGTTTGTTAAAAGTTCACTGCCATGCCAACTCAAACCTTTTAATAATTGATCCATCCTCTTTCATGATCTCTTTCTCTACTAAAGTGGGGAGTTGGACTTTCATTTGGTTACATGTAAAACTCAAAGCCTAAAGTGAAACACATAACACAACCTTAGGTAATTAATTGTACTGCACACTTTAATACTTCTGCATTAGGTTGTTTTTGTAGCTTTGTGAGGGCTATCAGAGGCAAGGCATGACAAACATTGAAGTGCTACATGCCTATTGACTTCGAGTTGGAGAGAGGGGCCATTTGTGCCCTTAAAAATCTCTAGTTAAAAAATGAAAGTAGTCCATCATTATTGGCACAGTATTTCCTTTTTAACTTTGAAATGGTATTGGTTGACTCTCAGGTGAGAGTCCTAACTACAAGGCTAAGGAATATTCTGGGGCGGGGGGCTCCGACCATCTCTCCTCCTGCAGTTGTTCCACTCTGAATAAAGAACAGAATAATTAAGTAGGCCAATGAAAGATTTACTCATTAGGTGTAGCATCATTCTAAAACACTCACCTAATGCAGGGAGATCACTAAACTCTCCCCTCAGGAAAAGGGGGAACTTGCACTAGGGGTCTCCCTGTGGCTGGTTATAAGGGAGGTAGTATGCCCTGTGCCCATTTTGTTTCAGGCCCTGCAGAGAGTGCCACAGTGATGGGCGGCTTCCTGCCTAATGTGCTGGCTTTGTGGATTGCAGTTGAAGGTGCATAACTCTCCTGGGCCAATGAACTCCGCATTACAGAGCCTAAGTCCCTGTGTGGATTGCACCCTTGGCCAATAGAATTTTAGGAGGCAACCACATGGGAAACAATTTTCTAAATGGCTGCATGGAATTTTCCTGTTTTTCTAATTTCCCCAATGGCTTTCAATATACTAATTTGTTCCCTAGTTCTTTGTCCTTTGCTTTTTTTAATAGGATCATCTCTGTGGTAGGTATAGATTGCTATAGCGATGTGACTGTCTTGGCACTCTTCCAGAGCTACTGTTTCCTCTACCTATAAACAATGACCTATCCCTAGGAATAGCCATCTGTGGCTATGGATAGCTCTCCATAGCTGTAGCTATAGATACCTATTTGTACCCCATGCTGTAGTGGTGGGTAGCTGTCTCTTGCTATTCATCAATATGCATAGTAACTGGGAGCTATCAGCAAGGAACCAGATTGACCTGTAGATTAGGATGCTATCCATAGAGTTACCTAGCTATAGATCAGGGGAGGGCAAACTACGACTCATCAGAGCTTTCAATCCAGCCCATGGGATTGCCAGCCCGGTGCAGTGGGGCGAAGGCAGTGTCCCTGCCTGCCGCATCCCTGCAGCCCCTGGGGTGGGGCAGAGGGCTCCGAGCGCTGCCCTTGCCTGCAGGCACCGCTCCCCCTGCAGCTCCCATTGGCTGGGAACGGGGAACCGTCGCCAGTACCTGCAGGCGAGGTCAGCGCATAGAGCCCTCTGCCCTCTCTCCCCCCAGGCTGTGGCGCTGGCCACTTCTGGGAGCGGCGCAGGGCCAGGGCAAGCAGGGAGCCTGCCTTTGCGCCACTGGCACCCCAAGCCCCCTCACACACCCTGCACTCCCTCCCGCCTCCCCAGCCCTACATTCATGGCCCTGCACACAATTTCCACACCCAGATGTGGCCCTCCGGCCAAAAAGTTTGCCCACCCCTGTTGTAGATGGATATTGACAGCTATACTTATCTAGCTGTAGCAACTGGTAATGGTAGGCACGTATAGCTTGATATCCATGGTTAGCTATTAGGAATAGGTAACTATAGCCCCATAGTTGTTTGTAGCTATCCCCAAGTGGCAGCAGCTATCCCTAGGGGTTGGTAGCTGTTTAGCTGCAAATTCCTTAACAGGGTGGGCTCGATACTGCGAGGTGTTAGTTTGTTTACTGCCATGGGGGTAGATTTTGTCCGTATATGCTCTGCCACGGTGCCAGATTTATATTTATTTTTCTGTGAATTCCAAATGAAGGCATTTTACCTCTTCAAAGTCTTCTTTGGCTGATGGAAGATCAGTGGCTAAACTAGCATCACCCAGGTGCTTCTCCATTCTCTCTCCTTGTACCATTGTGGTCTTTACAACTTTACTGACCTTCCGGCCTTCCACTGGTTCAGCCTGAAATTCTGAGGCACCCGTCAGAACACTGGGTTCAGAGAATGTCACCTGGTAAGAAGAAGGTATGTATTGCAGACCATACAGATCATCATTTCAGCCTGGGGAAATCCTTAACACAATCTACATACTATTATTTAATCACTTTCTACTTAGACAGATTAATTAAATATAACCAGTCTCTCTCTCTCTCTCTCTCTCTCTGTGAGAACTGTGTGTGTGTGTACACACAGAAATACTAAAACGGTGACTGCTAGGGACTAGGCTAGGCACTAAGTTTTGGTTGGATTGCACAGATTGTATGAATTATTGTTATATGACTTCAGAAGGAAATTTTAAAATAATATTAACTCCTGAATCATGCTTCAGTTCCGTGGCTATAAAGCCAACGCAACCTTCAGAGGAGCTATAGCCCAGTAATTTAAAATCCTCTTTGTTTTCACTTGATAATTCATTTGGAAATAATGTTCCATAATATAAATTGTGCCTGGCTCATTGCTACATGCAAAGATTTTGTTCTATTTCCATTCCAATTTCTGATCTAACATTCTGAACTGATAGTTTGATATCTACAGAAAACTGCTGTTCTTAGAAATACTGATAAATACGCAGGTTAAAGAGCTAATGACGAGAACTTTTATACTCTCCTGGGTGTGGGACATGTTGCATAAGAGTGTGGTGTGTTGGATCGCTCAGGGCATTCATAAAAGGAGACTGAAAATCAATATTCAGCTGTGTGCATAAGTGAAATGAGTAGGTTTTTTCCAGGATTCTACATTACTGACAGATATCTTTGTTAGCAATCAAGGATTGCAGGGGCATGGAAACATATTTGTCACTATCCACAGACCAAACACTCTGTGGGTAAACACAAGAATTCCTTCTCCAGGAAAGCACTGCATTTACTTTATTTAAAAACAAAACATAGAAAGCATGGATTGATAGAGATTATTTTACAGAAGCTCCACTGAATTCATTGTGGGGCTCAAGCCAGAAAAATTTAATCTTCATTTATATCACAAGACTGAAAGTCTGCCTTTGGTTCTTACTGATTCCCCTTTAAAGTACTTTTTTAAAACCAGTACACCGAAAGTCAAAGATAAACACCTATTCAAGCACTTTCAGTTGTAGACTGTGGTGACACAGAATAAGTTGTGGGGGGAGGGCTAAGGGAACTGTTCTTCTACAGCTCTCTTCTTTCCATGAAAAGGAATCTTAGAAAGGATCACCTCAGACTGTTCAATGTCACTCTTCAGCACAACCCGCTTTACGACTTTGGAATACCCATCTCCTTCTTCAACCATAACAGGTTCTTGTGGAGTTCCGTGCATTAGGACTTCTTCTTTTTCTGTGCCATCTGGTGAAATATATCGCCTGATAATCTTTCTGGTGACCTAAGGGGATAAACTTATTTTTGTCTTCAGTTCACTTCAACATTTAGGTACAGCACTCTTAACAATAAAAAACAGACTTTAAACTTCTGTACTATGTGTAGTATCTTCCCATTCAAGGATCTTGAAGCACTTAGCAAACATTAATAAGCTGAGGGTGAAATCCTGGCCTCATTGAACTCAACAACAGTTTTGCCATTGGCACATACACTCTTATCATGTATTTCTAAAGTGCCTATCTCAGTAGTATCTACATGCTGAAAAATGGTTAAGCAGATGCAAAACCCAAATCTGTCACCCCAAGCATTTTGATTGCCCAGTTCTCATGGGGACAGATTCCGACACCCTTATTGACACTGAATAGTATCACGCTCCCATTGGTGCTACTCATTGTGAATAAAAGGTATCAATATCTGGCCCATGGTAATTAATGACACCTAGGTGATGGAAAGTTCTGTACAAAAATAACCACACGATGGTGCTTTCTCCACTAAGACAAGTAAAAATTTTCAAAAGCACCTAAAGTGATATAAGAGCCTAAGTCCCATTTTCAAAAGTCTTAGCTACTTAGAGCCTAAGTCTCATGGAAACTGAATTGGCAGTATGCTCCTCCATAGAGCTGGTTGAACATTTTCCAACAGAACATTTTTCCTTTGGAAAATGAAGATTGTAATAAAATGTCAGTGAAATTACAAAAACAAACAAAACCTCAACCGCAAGCATAAAATAAAGATACAACAAATAACTATCGCTGTGCTTTTGGAATGACAACAAACTTTCTGCAAAACAGAAATTCCAGTTCCTGCACAGCTGAAGTTACTTTTGAAAATAGAACTTCAGCTCCTAAGTACCTTAGGCAGTTTTGAACATTTTACCTAAGGACAGTAAGAATGCACCAGAGCGTATGACTGACAATACCTTCTTCACCACCACATGGCCATGTTCATCTGTGTACTGCTCCTCTGTTACCGTTTCTGGTGGTATTTCTGGCATATCATCAGCCTGCACGACAAGAGAACAAAACTGCATTAAGCAATGCCTTAATATAAGTGGATGCTTTAAATAAACACCATAAAATTATTAGTTGGTTAAAGTAAGAATTGAAAAGGCAGTCAAGATGCATCGATGCTGAGTTGTTAAACTCCATAAAACATTCAGCAAATGAATAGTAAAAGGCATGCATAGGAAAGTTATACCACATCCAACAGGCAAATAAATATTAGTTCACCTGGCCATGTGTGGGACTGAAAAAAAAGCAAAACAAAGTCCTTGTTCCCTTACTGAGGCATCTCCACAATATATGCTATAGCTGACAGTCCCACTGTAATTCTCTTCCGCCCTAAAACGTATTAGAATAATATTATCAAAGTTATTTAATTGCCATGCATTATTCAGGAGCTTGGCAACTTCATAAGTGGTTGCCTTAGCAGCAGACCTTCTGAGGGTTTCCTACAGATGTAACCAGGACATAATTGCCAGTGGCACGTGCAGTAGTTCAACACTCAGTACCTGAATAATCACCCGGCGGCGAATGACCCTGGTAGTTACCATCTCTTCTTCATCTGAGCTGGTCTCTAGCTCACCTAATTCCTCCGCTAGCTCCTAGTAGAAGCATGAAGCATTGCTCTATTTATCATACTGATGTTGTATTTATGACGTTTCCACCAGAGTTATAATCTATTCTGAAAGTTTTGATTCAAGGTTTTTGACTACTATATTTCCTCTTTGAGAAACATATATGTGGACTATGAACAGCATTTCACCACTTTCCTTTCGTTGTCTCTCTTTTATCTTAATAAAATTCATTGTTTGGTTAGAGTGGATGACAAATCTTAGGTGAACATATTTAACCTATTCTAAAAGATGCTTTTACTGGAGGTTGCGATAACCTGGCCAGCAGCAGTGTTGCTGTATAAAACTGCTAAATCTAGGACATAAGGTACCATTCGTATCAGTGGGGAGGGAGGGATAGCTCAGTGGTTTGAGCATTGGCCTGCTAAACCCAGGGTTATGAGTTCAATCCTTGACGGGGCCACTTAGGGATCTGGGGCAAAATCAGTACTTGGTCCTGCTAGTGAAGGCAGGGGGCTGGACTCGATGACCTTTCAAGATCCCATCTCCTAGACCTGGAAGGGACATCTCCATTAATTTAATTTTTTTTTAAGAGCTGAATTCAGATCTTTTTTGTATGACGCATTACAAAACCAATATTATAAGAATGAGTTTCTTATCCTCTGACAGCTGCACAGCATAGCACTGCATACATATACCGGGACTAACAAATTTAGCTAGGGGGAAAACAACAAACTGTTTAATTCCTAGCACTGCCACCTAGATTTGGGAATGTCAAAAAACAACAGTTAGTGGCCTGTCTTAAGGTTTTTCTCTCTTGCATAAGAGAGGATGCAAAAGGGAAATGAACACCTCTAAATGCAGAGAGAATAGAAGCGTAGCGTGTACTAGAAGATTTACTGGGAAATTGTTGCAGTCTCCTATAGTCTTACAAATCATCAAATATATCAGTGCATATGGAAACAATTAATATGATGGTAAAAAAGAAAAGATTAAAGAACAATAGGAATGATGGAAAGCAGATTTTAATTTCCTTTAGTGTTTAGCAAGTACAGTACGTTAGAATATTTTAAAGATTTATAGGTAAAGACATCCATTTATTAAAAAATCCTTATTTGATCTTGAATAAACCAAGCATAAAGAGAACAAAGGCCTTTTCATGAAGTCAGAAACGTCTCTTATGACAAATGGATCAGTTAAAATTCGATATGGACTGGAACTGAAATGCTAAGCTCAGCCCTCTACCTAGGGGCATCCACAATAAACCCGGGAACAACGAGATAGTCAAACTGATACATGATATACAACATATGACACCAGAACCTAACGCTCACTAAAAATTCCCACAGAAATGTGTGGGGCTATTAATTCCAAAGACATCCTCACTTGGAAAAAGCCCCAGGCCATTTATAGACATTGTTCATCATTCCTTTTACTTGTGGCACCCATAGGTCACTTCCTCATTGTGTAACCTAACTGGCACAGCATTCTTTTTTCTCCTCCATAGTCTTCAATGGGGGAAGAGGTGCAGTAGGCAAGACTGTGCCGTCACGTATACCTCCACTCAACACCCAAGAAGTTAACATAGTTGCGAGAGCTGAAAATGAGGGCAGAATTTGGCTCAGTGAGCCAGATGCTGGTGTAACTCCATTGATATAACTGGCATCAAGCAAATTTATACCAGCTGATCTGGCCCTGTGTGTTCGGTTTTTTCAAACTGCAAAAATGGCATTCAGGCCAAGGTGCACCAAAATGGTCTGGAACTAATTAATTCTGCACTGCAAGTTAGCTATACACCCATCCAAGTGTGCTCTAACTTGCTTTTGGGTTGTCTTTTGACACATTGGTAATGCATTTAGTAGTGCTGGATGTACTACTCCAAGCCAAATAAGCATAGCACCAAATCTTTGGATCGCCGATGACTCGTACTTTTTTAGGATGTTCAGAAAAGGTTTGGTAAATCTGATCTTATGAACATTCACTAATTTTTTTCCAGTGCAAGACTGTCTTTGAGGAGAGCCAGGAAAGCTATTCCTCCTTTTCTCAGTATAGTGGCAGGTGAGAGGCGAGGCCCACTTTCCCTTATGCTAAGCCCTCTCACTGCTACCCTACTTAATGTTATCTTGACTCTGAGACTTCCCAGACCTAGCTGGATGTGAAAATGTAAAATACATCATCAGCTTAAGACAACAAATCCAGAACTGTATTTCCCTTCTTTAACTTTACTGATGAGATCTGTCCGCTGCCCCATTATCATTCTTTTCTCTTTCTCCTCTGACTTTGATGGCTTTCTCACCTCTAACCCTCTTGTCTCAGTGCCTCCAATCCCTACTGACAGCTCTCCTCCTACCTCAACTGTCCCTCAACCTGTCTCACTCTAATTCTTCCTCATGCTCCTGACAATACATGCCGGGAGGGGGGGAGGTGCTCCCTTGTCTTAACAAATGAACAAAAAACCACCAATGAGCCACCCGCCTCTCAGACTCCCACCAACCTTCACTTCTCCCCCATACCTCTAACCTCATTGAACACACCACCTACCATCACTGCCCTGAGATTCAATCCAACTCATCCTAAACCTACTCTCATCTTCCCTCCATGGCCTTGTCTCCACTCTCAATCACCTAACAACCTTTTCTTGGTCAAATTTCAGAGCCACTATGGCCCTTTCACCTCTTTACTGCTTGTCAGTCACTCTTTCCTTTGGCTTTCATGACTGTCTTCTCTTTTTCAGCTCCCCCCGATGCAGAGCCTATTTCTGCAACCCTTACTGAGATAGAGTAGTTCTCACTCACATGAACAGTCCTATTGACTTCAGCGGCACCACTTGCATAGTGCGAAATAAGAATAAGTGCAGCAGAATCAGATCATAGTGCTTCAAAACCTCCATACAGATTAATACTTAATCCTTGTAACGACCATGTGAAAGGACCATTTACTCATGGGGAAACTGAGTCAAAACAATGTAGTGACTTTCCCAAGGCTACAGAGGGAGTCACCGCAGAGCTGGAGTTAGAACACAAGAGTGCCTATCTCACAGGCCTGCACTCAGACAATGCGTCTCATTCTAAAGATTATATTCAATCCTGATGTAAGAGGGCACAGCTCCCATTGTCATCAATGCAAGTTGTTGATGCTTACGTCAGTGCTAAATTTGTCACATCATGCTTAAAGATACCCATGAGAGCTGATTTTGCCAGCATCTGCTTAAGACAAAATAAAACAAAGATAAAATAACCCAAAGACTCCAGACAAAGGAAATTTGCTCTCCCTGAACAAATATTTTATGATAGGGGGGAGGTTGGTATTTACCTTTTCAAAAGATTCATCGTCATAATGTCTTTCAAACTTTGCTGGCTGTTCATCAGTTGATTCCACTATAATCAGACTAGTTCTCCTGGGGGAAAGTTCTTCTTGGGAGAGCTGGAGGTCCTCATGTTCTTGTGCAATGGGAGAGTCACCTCGCTCACTGGACAATGGCGTCTGAAGATATGGCCTCTCATGCTCTTCAGATGCTGTGGTGAAGCCTTTAGATTTTTCCTTTGCAAAGCCTGCTGATTTTTCAGCCTTTGGAGCTATGGATTCTTCTGTTCCTGGAGTTGTGACACTGTGGATTACAGATTCAAGGAGCTAACTACAAAGCATTCTATGATGAGCCCCATAAATATGAGGCTCTGCTTAAATGAGGTTACATACTCCATGAGCTAATTTCTTTGCAAAGTTATTTTCATAAGTGAACACTGCTGTTGTTTAATTGCTCGTATAAAACATTTAAAACAAAAGAACTAAAAAGAGTTAACAATAAAACTGAAACCTACATATACGTAAATTGTGCTGTCATATGCTTGGGAATAATGGTGACTTCAGAGGTTTAGTTCTGCTTATCTAGTGAATACAGTATTTATCATGAAACTTTATGGAAACAGTTCAAGTCTGAGTCTCCTCCCATTCCCCCCAATTTTACTCCACACACATCTATGGGACTCACTCCTGATTTACACTGCTGGGAGAGCAGGATCAGGCACTTCATTTTCTGGAATGTTACTTTGGGGTTGACTCTCCTCATTTGCATCCATATGAATCAAGAGCAACTCCATTAGTGTCAGTGGAGTTACACAAGGGAGAAAAGGTGAAAGCAGAATCCAACTCTTTGCTTCTGAGATGTTCGGGAGCCAACACCCATAGACAGCTTTAATTTATGACTTTTCTCCTTAAAACATAATCCTTTCTGGATTTGGAAAAATAAGATTATGAAAAATTACAAATTAAGTCCAAGATTGTAAGATCCCTACTCAGAATAGTGAGTAATTACTTATATGACCAGTCCAAGTGAAGTTAATGGGACTATTTGTATGAGTAAACATTTATGAGTATTGGGAAAGGTTACACGATATGGTTCCAAATGGCTATACTTTAACAAAATATTGTCTCAATATAAATGAAAGATTATTTCGGTTAATTCAAAGTAATTTTTTTTTCCTTTCAAAACCATTTGTAGCATTATATGATTTCTCTCCCCCCGGCTCTCTTATTTTTTTCATACCCTATTTAGGTCAAGTCTGGCCAATCTTTTTTCCAAATTCATGCTGTACATCAAAGGCTGGAATCATTTCTCCCTGGCCATTGCTACATCTATTCAATCTCAATACTACCCTCTCCAAAATATGACAACTGTCACCAAACACAATATTTAAAATCATCTTAAACAGCACCAAAATAACTTCATACTCAGTATGTACAGAAAATGTAAGATCTTGTTGACATTTTGTATACTCTAAGTATTTGTACTTGAGCATGTTGTCTTCTGCAAATGTTACCAGTCTACTATCTCTAAGCAAATCCAAGTCCTTTTTTTTCGGTCCTTCTCAAAATCACACGAATGTAAAGGTGGGTCAAAGCTACCTTTACACACTACCAACCCCCCAAGCTGTGCTGTGCGCTCCCTCTGGGCCTATAATTTTAAAGTGTATTGTTACTTTAAGCAGTCCTGAAACACCTTTTCTCTTTAAAGCAATGTTCCTTTCTCCTTGACTATTTGAAGTTTACCTTTCACATACAGTTCTTGTTATTCATATAGTTCTGAGTTTAGCAAATAAAGATTATGGTGGAAGAGCGGTTAGTGTTCTGAATTAAAATTCCTGTCTGAAAGTAAAAGATACAATGTGCAAATAACCAATGCCACCCCTCTGCCATTGATCCTTTCCATTAAGGGAATTATTACTATCAGTTTTAACATCTAAAATATAACTCAACTGTTGCAAAGTTGTCATTTAAAAATTGCTGGCACCCCAATCAATAAAACAGCCCTCCAAAATAATTCCACGCATTCATGCCTACATCTTCTTTTCTTTTGTAATTACTGAGACAAAATTATTCCTTATGACTAATAATGAGCCAATCCATGACTGAGTTTTCTTTCCTGACCCTGTTGAGTTTCCTCTCCTGTATAAAGAACCCCACATAGATTTCATCCTGATCTCAAATAATGAGAGATTAATTTAAGCCCTGAAGCATATCCTTAAAGATATACAAAATAAATAAAAGTACATTTCTGTTCATCATGAGATCGGTTATGGATTTGACCAGCCATCTTTTGATGCTTACAAGTACTCCTGTTGTGCAGCTGATGAATCTTCTGGCAGATCCTGTGGTTTCCCGGAGAACTCAGCTTGCACTCGCTCTTTGTGTGCTTGTCGCAGGAGCTCTGAAACTGATATGTCTGTCTCAGTCCTGGGAGTGCCCTCCTGAAAGGAAGAGTAACTGACAGAAGTGTCTTCCTCGGAGACAATGGGAGGGTGATCAAATGGCTCACTCTCTTTATAATGCTCCTCTTCCTTCTTGTGTCTTGGACTGTACAGTTCCTCCTGCAATGCAGAAAATCCTAGGAATGAGTTAAGAAAAAACACAATTAGAATGCTCCCTGGGAAGTGTGATGATCTTGCCACTCTAAGTCAGAGGTTCAATAGGCAGAAGAAACACATTTGCTCAAAACCTCAATGTATCATGGGCTGTGGATGGTTTATAAGTGCACAGTTTGGGTGGAAAATGAAGAAACTGATTAAAGTAGTTGGTGAAATGTTGGACTTATCAATAGGATTGCCATGCAGCTTGCTTTACAGTAACCTGCAAAACAAATGAGCTCCCTATCTAAAATAACAGCCATTGAACGAGCTGAAAGCACTTCAGAAATATTAATTCAGACCCACAATAGCCCTTTGAAGTACACCAGGGATATGTAGATTATTGCTTCACTCACAAAGTCCTAAAGTGCTCAGTAACAATGTTTTGAAGACTGAAGAATATTCTAGCCAACTAAAACTGCAGGAGGAATTTAGGTGAGAAGAATGTAATTACCTGAATTGGAATTTGATCAAGACATTGTAGTTAACATTCTTACTGTAATGAAAAGTGGAATAGGATCTTTAAATAAGGACCTTATATTCATATTTTATCCAAAGAATGGTGAGAGAATACCATTTTTGTGTAACATCCTGGTGTTTCTTAAATGTCTTTCCATCTAACGACTGCCACTCTTTATGAAATCCAACAAAATCACATCACCAAATGTAGTTTGTACCATGGACACTTGTATTCAGAGGCCTTCCAAGCTATGGAACAAATATTGTTTTAATATTCTACATAAAGTATTTTTAAATGTGGGATAAACTTTTCTCTCATTTAAATGGGCACAACCTCATTGATTTCCATGGAATCACCCGTACTGTATAACTGTGAGCAGATTGCCCCAGAGTGTACAATAATTTCTGCAAAGGTTCATTTACTTCCATTATAAGAACTGGTTATGGTAGGTGTTTGATTAAATGTATTATTTCATCTACATTCTTCATTATTAAATTGTCCTGATTTTAAAGTTAGATGCTACTACTACACAAATACAATGGAAAAGTTAGGTGAGTCTCCTAAGTACCCATTTGAGAACGGAATCTGGTGCGCAGATGAGATCACTTTTGTCAGTGTGTAACTTGCTGGAAAAGGTGAAGGGTTAACATCAGGAAGTATCTACCTTCACTATGATCCAGTCCTATCGTTTGTTCAATTTCTGCATAGGTGCGAGCGCCATGGCCCTGCACAGAGTCCATGTGGCTGGTCTCCATTAGATGAACAATATCCATTCGGTTGATTTTTGTTAGACACTGGGTAAGACTTTTATCTGTGATGTTAGAAAGACACCATTTAGTTGAGCTGAGAGGTCTGTCTTGCCTACACTCCTGGGCCACCAATGCCCCAAATCACAGAAATACGTAAGATATTCAAACAGCATTATCATACATACAATGCAGATACCTCATATGTGAAAAGAACCAAGGGACAGGATGAAAAAATTGTATTAATGTTATTATAGAAAACCTGATATGTTGGAAAGGTTGCATGCATGAATTATTCTAACATCATCAGTTAGAAAGCTTCCTCAGCTAATGCAAATTTTTCTGCTTGCGTGGGTAATGTTAGGGGCCTAACTCCCACTGAAATCAAAGGCAGGTGCATAAATACCTTTGTAAATACCTAGGCCTAGATTTGCAAAGTGGGATAACTCATTTCTGCCTTCTGTGAGATTTTATGCTTTTACCTTCCAAATGCGCTGCGATAAATTACTAACTTTAACACAAAATCTTGTGCTATTCCTCATTATGCAGATGCTATTGCTTAAAAGAAAGTACATTCTTTGGTCAGTTGCCTTCGTACTCTTCTAAGCTTTATCTATATTCCCTTTGTGTGACTGTCGGTGAGCACATGTCTAGCCCTGCTAGTCTGGGAAAGTACAGTTCGTGCAATAACTGAAAATTCACCTGTAGCATGTTTCCCATCCCTTTCAAGCCAGTATTTCAGAAGTGCATGGCTCTGGTCTTGCAGTGAATTTGGATTTTCAATTCGGATCTGGTGAATTTGCTCTTCTGTGAAATCCAGTTCTCTTGCTAATTCTGTGAACAAGAAGCCATTTTTTGTAAAGCCTTTCACATTTGTTGTTAGCTTTTTGGGCTGGCAGCTGCAGCCACAGAGATTACTTTCCCTGACACCAACCTTCTCTCCATTTTATATGCCATACCTACAGACATCAGGGTGAGACATTTTTATTTAGAGATCACCAAATCCTCCAGAATTCATCATTCCCAATTTCCATTTAATATCTGAAGCTTTTTGAATCTAGTTGAAGGGCTGGTTAATTTTAAATGATGACACATTTTGCAGGCACTGAGTCTGGGTTGGATTAAGGCATAAATGCTAGAGGCCTCTATGGACATGTGATGGCCAGAAACTTAGCATTCCGATTTAAAAAAAAAAACAACATTTCTAGGATTTATGGTTTGGAAGAAAAGTTTGAACATGTGAACTGAGAGTAATCAGTGTAGCCAGGTCTGCTTGTGTTGGCAGATAGCCTCAAATTATAATTCTGAGAGAGGGAACTACACCCGGATTTAGTGGGAGGCTCCTGCCGATACCTCTTCAACATAAGAGTGTGTGTAGCAGAAGAGGGCATGGGTTTGGGCAGGGGCAGCTCCAGGCACCAGTGCACCAAGCGTGTGCTTGGGGCGACAAGCCACGGGGAGTGGTCTGCCGGTCGCTGTGGGGACGGCAGTCAGGTAGCCTTCGGTGGCATGCCTGCGGGAGGTCCCTGGTCTCACGGCAATTCGGCAGCGGGTACGCCGAAGCCGCGAGACTGGCGGACCTCCCACAGATATGCCACTGAATCCGCGTTACCAGCTGGACCTCCCGCAGGTGTGCTGCCGAAAGCCGCCTGACTGCCATGGCATGGCAAAATACATAGAGCCACCCCTGGGTTTGGGCCAATTCATCCAAGCTGATATAACTCGGCAGCAGGGGTAAATACTGGGGAACCCCTGCTGCCGTTCCTGGCAGGAAAATTGGGGCCCATGTCACTGCTCCTGTCTCTCTGGGAGAGAAGGGGGGACCCCCTGCCACAGCCACTCTGAATGGCAGGGCCATAGGGGGTCCCATGAAGTGATGTACCAAAGGCCCCAGATTGAGTAATCTATCCCTTAGTAAATCCATTTTGTAAATTCATGCCCTTTTGGAATTTTGAAACAAAAAATGTAACCAGCTAGACTATATGGGAAAACAAATTTGGCACATGCACTCTAGCTACAAATTAGACTTAGATCTGTGAGTCATGCAGGACTTTTTCTAAAAACAATTTCCTTGTACCACCAAAGTAAAATAGGGAAGAAGAACCTTTGCCATATGTATGTGTATACCTCTAGGTTTCAGGCAGGCATTCTGCTCTGCTGCCATCATTAGAATATTCTAACCACTCAGAATTCAGGTTTGTCACTGCTGTGTATGGCTAAAACAAAGTTTGTGATGAAAAAAGACCAAATTAAAGACAAGATGGTGAGCTGCCCTTATAATACCACGCTGGGATACGAAGTGACCCTTTTCCTCTCTGTGCAGCAGGAGGCAAGGAATGTGCAGAACACTGGGTCTGATCTACACTATAAAGTTGCATGCACCTACACTCAGATTTGTTTCTGGCCAATGTAAGATCCCTATTATGACAATGCAGTAAAACCACCTCCCTAGATGGCACTGAGCCATGATCAATCCATTGAAGTCAATGCAGTGTGAGTGTAGACATTGCATGCCTTCTGTTGACCCTAGTTGTCCCACAATGCCCCAGTCTCTGTGACAGTGACTGCTCTGGTCACAACTGTAGAGAGGTCCTAGAGACTGGAAGCCACCGGCCCTTTAACCTCCCCCATGTGTTTTTGAAACGCCTTTTTCTGATTGTCCAGCTTGGTGAGCACACACCTAGGAAATGCGCCAGCATAGTCACAAGACCAGGGAGGCCAACAATAGATTTGGTGCAGAGTCACAGGCCTCCTGCTTTTGCAATGAGCTACATGCTGTACTCGGCAGAGGCCCCACCAGCACCCCAGAGACCACCGTGGATATCTCGGAGGAGCCTGAGACAGAAACTCTAGCCATGAACAGTGAGGAGAAGGAAGGGGAGAGCCACAGCAGTAGCTCCAACGATGTGTAGGGGGGGCATGGAGGGTCAACTGCCCCACCCCAGATTGGCCTGCCAGGACGGGGAGGGAGAGGGAGGGGGACTCTGTCCTTCTCTCCCTACGGCACCCCCTGGCATGTTCAGCTGCTCTCCCTGGCAGCCTGACAGGGAGTGGGCCACTGCTGCCTCCCAGCCAGGCTCTCTCAAGCAGAAGTGACTCCATCCCGCTCCCCACCCAGATGCCAGGGAGAGCAGCCGAACGTGCAGGGGGGAGGCTCAGAGAGAGAAGGACAGAGCCTCATAATAGAAGAGCAAGAGGACACAGGACCTTGAAAAGGTATCAAGACTAGAGATCTATGGGCATTGGGGCAAGTAACATGGGGCAGGGAGAGGTCACTGGGCAGAGAAGATACGTGGAGCGGTCACGTGTCATCCCCTTTAGACTGTGCCCCTCAATATGTGGAGGCACAAGTCATCTACTTACCTGCAGGTTCAAAGTAGAGGGATAGGGATATTTGTTGAAACAAAAACATCACTGATGTTTTGCAAATACGGTGAGGATAATTATGAAAAACCCAGTACAGATTAACTTCATTTTGTTCATATGATGGATTTTAAAATTTTCTCCAGTATGTAATTCCCTTTTCATACTGCCCTAGAGGGTTACAGCAAAATGGGACTTCTTTGGAATTCCTCCATCAAGGAGCATGGTAAATTTGCCTACCACTAGGAAGTGATTGAGGATTCTGTTCTCTAAATTCATGGGGAAACTACTAGAGGTATGACAAGAGGAGAGTGGGGTTGCATGGCATAGGGCCAGGGAGGATGGTCTGGGTACAGTGGACTGAGTGAGAAAAGGTGCAGAGTTCACTGCAAATGTAGATCTCAAGTGAAGCTGAGTTTAAAGTTTTTGTTGCACCCAAATGCAGGACAGAGAACTATGCACAGCTCATTCGCTTTAAATTCCTCTTGTTGTCATCTGATTTCCAGCAGTAGAATTACTGATTTCACTCAGTTCCAATTTGGCCTCTCCACCAATGATGTATCTGTCTCACCCTGGTGTGGGTTTCTGCAGATAAAATCACCGTTGCAAATATGGCCCCTTTCATCTCCCCAAACTCTGCCATCAGTTCTGGAAAAAAAAAAGGCTGCTCTCATTTATGGAAGACTTAGTCAGCTGCCTGTTGCTGCTCTGCAGCCCAGAATTGCCAGC
Source organism: Trachemys scripta elegans (assembly GCF_013100865.1). Lineage (NCBI taxonomy): Eukaryota > Metazoa > Chordata > Testudines > Emydidae > Trachemys > Trachemys scripta. The sequence continues at coordinate 34,591,468 of NC_048302.1, read as the reverse complement.
GCACAGGCTGCATAAGGCCACACACCCACGTGCCCTGATATGGCCTCTAACCAGAGTCCTGGGGGGCTGCGAGGAGGAGTGATATTGTTTTATGTATGTTGATTCTGTGCCATTCTTATGCTGGCCATAGAGTGAGGCGCCATAGAGTCTAGAATCTGGCCCATACTCTTCCTTTTCTTTACGGCAAGGTCGTAATTTCATCAATATCCTGAAAAGACCCTAGTTTCTATAAGCTATTGGAGAATTATCTTTCATTAATAAAGAAGACATTTGGCAGAAGCATAGAAATGGAAGAAAAGCCCAACTCTGAATAAACGTACTTCATCTGAAGAGATTACATGCAGTTTACCTGTCCAGCTGAATCCAAGATGATCAGCAATGTGTGCCAGTCTTTCCTCCGTTCTTCCTTGATCATCCTGTTGATCTAAATAAGGTCAAACAGAACAGCCACACGTTGTCTACCAACAAGTCAAGGAGAAGCTACGAAACTGATGTATCTCAAGAAAGGAAAGCATTCTTCTTCTAACTGCTCTGGAGCTCCATAAACTGTGGCTAAGTGTTTAAAAATGGATACCTAACATTAGGCTTTTACAGCCCTATTTAGGTGCCAAAAAAGGATTTTCAAATTGGAGCTTTTGGCTGGTCAGCATTTTTGAAAATCAGACTACTCATGTAGATGCCAAAATAGAATGTAAATGTCTACTGTACCCATTTTGGCCCAAAAAGTTATTCTTAGGCTTCTATTTAACAATAAGCCCCCTTATATCTAGATCAAAAGAGGAGAGGGCAAACTGTTACTCGGACAAAAACTGTGTTTTTCCATGCTCTCTTTAGTCAATGCCAAAGAGAAGTAAAAAATGTACTGCAATTTGTTCATTTTGATATATTATTATTTTAAAGAAAATGTTATTCAATCACAAGGAATTTCAAATTACAATTTGTATTTGGTATTTAGCAATATATTTTATTTGATTATTTCATTAAAGATTATTACAATTGAATTCAAAGAATAACCCAGGATATTTACAAAGAAAGCCTGGGAAAGACAAGATTCCACTTGTCAGTGTTTATATATTTCAGTGATAAAAGTATAAGGACCCATCCCCACATCCAATTTTAGACCAGCAGAGTTGAAGTTTTGGTTTTCCCATGGATTTAATGAAATTACTCTCTCAGTGCTTAGTTACAGGAATACAGATTGTGTTTATAAGTTTTAGTTATTGGCTTTTCCTTGAGGCTACTCAATGATATAATATAAAAATTAACATTTATTGGGGGGAAATACCACCACCAATCTCTATGCACTATAGTAAGTTACTGGTGAAATGTGGAGCATTCTTGAGAAATTGGGGGTCAAAAAACAAAGTTTAATGATTTTTAAAATGTGAAACAGTACTGAGGCCTCAAACTGCAAAAGAAAAAAAAAATACACCTATCCCAGTTTCAACAAGAGTGCATATTTATTCGCCAAAATATTTTATCACTAGTAAAAATAAAAGGTCAATCTAGGATCAAGGAAAACCAAAAGTCAAAACTCACATGGCCTGAAGAATCAGTTGAGTTAAAGGCAAAATAATATCACATTTTTACCAAAGGATTTTCTGCTTATTGTGTTAACACTTTCCATAAGCATTCGCAGTGTGCAATCTTGAGACTGTTTCCCAGACAAGAAAATATAGACACAATACAATAACAAACACAGCTTACACAAACGCGTTAACAATCACAGAAAGCTCAAAGAAAATGATGCACAAATCACACACACTCGCGCGCGCGCGCGCACATACACACACACACACACAAAAGAATTATAAAATTCATGACATGCGTAGCACTAGGAATCCCAGTGGCTGGCAAATACCTTCAGCACGGTCATGGACATTTTCATCAGGAATACGCTCAATCTGAGTCTCAACGGACTCGTCCCAAATGGGCCTGGTGTCAAAGATGTCTTCAGGAATTGAATGCTGGGTCTCAGTGGATGGCATATTTTCAATAACAGAAACTTCTAGGGCACTACTACTTTCATCATCTGAAATTAATTCTTGTTCTCTTTCTGACTGGGTAAGTCTATCCACTAACTTGGAAGCTTCATCACTAATCTCTTCAAAGAACTCTATGGAGTTTTTGTAAAGGTCAAAAAAGTAGTCCTTATGTTCTTTTGTGGGACTAACAGTACTGTGGGAAGCTGTGGTGCTTCTGCTTTTAACTGGCAGTCTTGATGAAAATATCTTTGATCTTGCTGTTGTCACATCATCTGATTCTAGCTCAACCTTCATCTCATCTACCCTCTCTCTAGTCTCTGCTTCCACCTCAGCATAACTCCTAGCTTTTATTGAACGCCTAGTCTTTGGATTCATGGGAATACTTGCATCAGATTCAGATTTGCTTCGATTATCTTGTTTCATAGGTAGTTTGCATGTCGTATCAAGAGCTTTGGGTGACTCTGGCTTCTGGACAGATGTTTCTGTGTATGCACACTGTTGCTCGGCTCTTTGGAAAGCTGCTTTAACAGGAATTTTAGACTTTGGTTTTGTTTGGTCATCTTTTATTTCGTCTTGCAAGCTGTCCAGAAAGCCATCTGAGGGCAGGATCTCATATTCTGATTGTTGCAATGACTGTGGTGCAGCAGGAGTTGTTCTGACAGGAATTTTGGATTTGCTTTCAGAAGAAGGCACACTGCTCTCCAGGACAGCAGTAGGGATTTCAATCACGGATCTCTGTTCCTCTGGTGAAGAGTCTGGGGACTCATCATCCTGTTCAGAATACACAGACCTAGTGACTGTGGAAAAATCTAACTGTACATCTATCACAGACTGCTCTGGAGAGATAGGGCAAGGCACCTGACTGCTGTCAAATTCATCATCAGTTTCCACTTTGGAGAAGGGATCTACTTCAGAAGCTTCACAGGCAGCAGTCTCTTTCTTTGGTGATTTTGAAGAAACTGAAATACCCATTTTAATGGGAATTCTAGATTTAAGTTCAGCTTTTGTAGTGCCCACACTGACACCTGTGCTGGTCATTTCCTCTGATTTATCAGGAGGCTCAGATACTGGTGATGCTATTGTAAGTGCATCTTTTTCCTGTATGTCAATTTCATCTGATTCTGAAGGTGCAAATGGATCTGGTGATCTCTCTAGTTTAGGAGATTCCATCTCTGCGGCCTCTTTCATTTCTTCAGATAAAGAAACTTCTTCTTGAGACTGCTGCCCCACTTGCAAAAAGTGAAAACTTTCATCTGCATAGTTTCTTTTGGTCATGTCAATGGCTCCACTTCGAGTCATTTCAAACAACTTTCCTTCCTGGAAGAGAAAAGGGTTTTGTTCACTAGTTGGTGTCCCTTCTTCTGTGGGTGTCCTGGCTGGTGTGGTATCAGGCGTTGTACCCTGTGACCGCCTGTCCACCATTAAACCAAAAATCTTTTGCTCCTCCTCTTTCACCCGAGCCTCAAAAGCTTCATCATCTTCACGTATTTCACTCCACCTGTCAGAATCCACATCTGTTTTAGTGATGACCACTTGGCTGATCAGTTTTTCAGCTTCATCTTTTATATACTGAAGGGCAGTTTGATCTAATGCTGAGGGGTCTGCTGTTGAAGGCACTGAAGTTGATATTTTCTGTTTTGACTCTATTTCCATATACACCTCTTCTGAAGTTTGATCTTCACCTGAAGGAGCATGTCTGCTAAGGGAACCTGCCACTAATGTTTCCTCAATGGTTGTTTCTACTTCAACAGAATGAGCATCTCTGGATGATGGACTTGTCATCTGCCTTGTATCAGTTTCTATCCTACTTTCACAGATAGTGAAAAAATGTTCAGAAGGGACATTTTCATATGGGCTTGTTATACGTGGAGCACCACTTTCATCAGTACCTGCTGCATAGCCTTCAAATTCATCCTTTTTAGTGGTAAGGGATGAATATTCTGTGGAAGGCTCCTCACTGTAAGAAACACTTTGGCATGTCTCAAAATCTTTGCCCAATTTTGTCAAACCACTTCCCAAAGTAGAGCATGCAGGGGAAACATCTTCAGCCAATGCATCGTCTTGTGATGCAGGACTATGAGAAGTATCATGTCCAAAGGGACCATATCCTTTCCCAGACACATCCCCTGAAGCACTGAGGTCTTCATGTGTTAACTTTCCAGCGGCATCAGTCTGTTCCTGAGAAGCATGGTGTTGCTGTAGTGCTGGGGACAGCTGATGAACCCCAACTTCTTTTTGAGCATCGTCACCAACTGCATGATAGAAAGCACCATCCAGTCTGGTCACTGGGCCATTAGGGCTAATTGTTTCACTTTCATCTGTACTATAACAACACTTTGATTCATCAGTTTCTGATATGATACCAGCATCAGAGTGAAAAATGTTTGATTCTTCAGTAGAAGCTTTACAGCTATCCCCAAACTCAGATGGTTCCTCTTTGTCTCCCTTTGTTGGCTTATCTGATTCTGATTTATACTCCATCCTGAAAACATGTTGTTTGGGGTCAATAGGTTGAAATCCTGCTTCTTCAGGGCTGGAACTGGAGTCTACACCAGATAGATGTGGTGAAGGAGGTTGCACTCGAATTACAGGCTCCATTAAGAGGCCTGAGTCAGCTTCTTTTTTCAGCTGAGTCAATTCTGGCTCACTTTCAGAAGAAGAAGAACTTTTTCTAGTGTCCGCAGAAGACATCACTACTGTAGGTATATGTTTTTCTTCAATGGCTGTTGGCTCTGATACTTCATTTTCACATGTAACACCCGAATCAGGAATTGAAGAAGATTCCTCTTGCTTTTTATCCTTTATGTACTCTCTTTTCTGTTTTGCTTCTTGTTCCAATTCATCAAACATTTTGATTTTGGTCACCATTTTAAACATCTCCTCTTCCGGAGTGAGCCTCTTCTTTGGTTCACTTTCTGAATCATCCTCTGGTTCTTCACTGACTTCAGGGATTGTGGCTGACTTAGATATATTTGACAGTGCCTGCAAGTCTGCAGTTTTGGGTGTAATTTCATAGCTAATTTCTTCAGAGCTAGGAGTGTCAGGTGAAAGAGGACTTTTCCCAGAACTCTCCATGAGGGATGTTTGTTCTAAACTGTCATCTTCAGCACTTCCATCAGGGTCGCGGAGAATTCTGGAACGCATAGATGCCAACTCTGGGAACATTTCTGCTCTGGTAGGGAAAGACTGAAGGGGAACCTGTCCCGTAAGAATGCCAGCCTTTGCTTTTTGTTCTACAGGGCTGCTTTCAAGCGAATCACGGCATGGCGACTCTTTCATAGGGCTAGGCTCCAGGGAATCGGGTGTTTTGTGTGATGAGTTATCTTCCAGCACTGGGCTTGCTTCCAATGAGTCTTTATGACTTATAGCCAGGGATTCATCTGCCACTGGACTAAAGCTTTCACTGTGATGACTAGGAAGGGAAAGTTCCAATCCTTGGGGACTTCTAACAACAACATGATGTTCACCAGTCATATCTTTCTCTAAACAGCTGTCTTTCATTTCAGAAGATTTAGTTACATGTGTGTGTTCAATGCTTTTGGATTCTTTTGCACTGCTAACATCTTTCATACTCGAAGCTGAGCTACTATCTGTAAGTTTGCCTGCCCCTTTCTCAGGGCCTGAAGGTACCTGTTCTGATAAATGATCAGAATGAGATTTGATAGCTTCAGTATCTGCAGTTAGCTGTTCTGCAGCAATACCTCTTTCACCTTTCATTGGAGAGAGTTCCTTTGGCGAACATGTCTCTGCTGCTCTATGCACCGTAGGGGATTCTTTTGTTTCTCCAATTTCCTCAGTTTTCTTTGGTGAGAAAGACAGACTTTCAGGGCTTGTTTCTGGAGTCTCTGCCAGACCCTCATGCTTATAACTTTCCTCAGAGCTGATCTGAGGGGTTCCATCAAGTAGGCTACCAGGAGAATCTGCTACACCTTCATGTTTAAGGCTTTCTGAGCTACCATCAAAAGCACCACTTTGCAAGGAGAGAGCAGGTAGGAAGCCATCTTTCACATACTCTGATGGGAAGGTAACACTGAAAGGACTGGTCAGTACTTGCTCTAAGTGAAGCTCTCCCTCCTCAGTGATTGAAAGGTGTCGGAACTGCTGGTACTTGTCATTATTCTCAAGCTCTTCTTTAATGACATCAGAAAAGTCAGTTGAGGTTTTTCTGTCCGGGCTGATCTGGAAGTCAGTGTCTCCTTGGTCATCATCAACTGTACTTTCCTTCACAATTGCTGCCTCCTTGGAAATTTCTTCATCAAATACTGGAGAGAAAGGTTCAGTTCTTTTAGAGCTCTGTTCTTTTACCTGGCCTCTATCTACAGGTTCCTCTTTAGCGTAATCAAAAGAAGCTTTTGGTCCTTTTTTTGATGGGGAATCTTTATCTATCTTAAGGACTTTGGTTTGTTTGGCTGGCAGGCTATCTTTTTTGTGTGTTCTCCTAGGTGTTGGTACCTGTTCTATTTCGCGTTCTAAATAAACTGCTTCTCTCTGAGTTGGTTCTTTGTCAGAGAGCCGTTGCTTTTGTTTGATAGCTTTGTGCTCAAAGAGTCCAGATTTATTCTTGGATGGATCTTGCCCTGACTGGAAGGCTTTCATCAGCTCCCGGACTGACATAGTCTCTTCAAGTCTTTCTGTTTTAGCTGAGGGTGAAACAGGTGGCTGTGCTTTGTGCACTATTTTTTTAGCTTGCACTGGTCTTGTCACAGCCCTCTCAGTAGTGATTTCTTTTGGTTGGATTCTGACAGGCAGTTTTGAACGTACTTTCTGTTCATCTTCCACTCGCTTCTGAAGAGCTTTTACTTTGTCTTTTATGGAGCCAATGGGCGTTTCTTCTATTACAGGGGATACAGCGCTAACATTAGGAACAGCTGCAGGTGTTAAACCTGGCTCATCATCTAATGACTCCTCAGAACTGAACTTTGTTAGTCCTGATGGTTCTTGTGTTTCTCCCTCTCCTTCCTTTTGCCTTTGTTTATCTTTTAGTTTCCTCCTAATTGGTTTTTTAATTTCCAGGGCTGGTTTGCGTTGTTCCTGTGTACCTTGAGTTTCAGCTGTTGGAGAACCCTGTCCTCCTTTTTCAGAACCCCTGCTTATAACAACAGCTTCAAATCTCTCTCCTACTAAATCTTCTTGGAATATTTGTGGCTCCACCTTATGAAGAGATACATAGGTTTTTAAATCCTCGGTAAGATAGTCTACCATTCCTGTCATGTCTGTCTTTCTTATCTCTGTTGTTCCTTTTCCTATCCTAAGTTCTATGCAGGCAGGTTCAATGGCTTCTAAAGGAGCATTTTGTCTGGCCTCTTCAATTTCTTCATCACTGACAATAACCCATTCCTCTTCCACTAACTCTTGTCCAGAATGGGACCTTGGCAGTATATGGTCGTCTCTTGTGTAGGTTCCATGTCTGAGAATTTCATTTACTTTCTCTAAGTCCTCTTTCACACTTTCCACAATTTCAAAAGGCTCTCCTGGCTCTTCTTCAGTGGCTTTCCCAAGATCTTTCACCTTAATGGAACCTGACTGATCAGAAGGGTCAGTTGTCAAGATGGCAGTCATTTTGATCAAATCTTGTTTCATCTCAGAAACTTCAGATAGCAAGTCTGGACTGGCTAGTACTGGGACTTCATTAACCAGGTGGCTTTTCAGGATAGATGTTTCTGTAGATTCTGTCTCGTCATCATCTTTGATGTGAATGAAAAACATTGAAAGTAAAATGGAAATCAAAAATAGAGATTGAAAAATGTAATCAGGACTGAAAATGACAGTCTTTGGTTGCATTGGTAGGAAGGTCAACAAAATGGGCTGGGCATGGTGGATCCACAAGATCTGAGGATACAAGAGCAAAGCAAAGCTAACAGGAAAAAAAAAAAACTGAAAAGGAAAATGGGCAGGAAATAACTTGCTTAATTTTCCCACTATTGCACATCCACACATACACCACCACCAAAGCTTAACAAACGAAATTATCAGGACAACATAAAAATTACAACAATAACAAAAATTAAAAATAAAAAACAATGCGGGAACACAGTGAAATTACACAGATAGACATCTCAAGATTGTTTGGATGTTATAGATCAATGTTCAAATAAAAAAAAACAAGAAAAAAGAAAAAAAAAGGGCAAGCAAACAAACAAAAAACCCATTAAAATTGGTTGAAAGTCGATTTCCTCTAAGTGAAAGCCAGTGGTAGCAAACTGTCAGAATAACATTTGGGTAGAAGTATGCATTTGTTTTTCTTAATGATCAAAATAAAAAATCTGTATTTATGTGTATTTAATTCTGCAGTAATCTAAAGTCTGATCAAATATATAGAGATCTGAATCAGCTGCAAACCGGCATTTCATCTAAGGGGATCTCAAACCTAAACAATGAAACAAACATTCTTCTGCTTCAAGAGGTATGGTCCTTTCTTTGGAACATCCTCATTGACAAATAACGTATAGATAGAGGATAAAAAAAGAAGGGAAAAAAAGAAGGGACAATAAAAATAACCGTGAATCAACTTAAATGTGAATTTAAAGGTTCAAAAAATGTAATGTATGGCAACCAAAAATCAGACATTCACACTGGACACACATACAGTTTATGCAAGCCAAGTTATTTCCATGCAAAGCAAAGGTGTTGGGTATGTAGCTTTACTTAAAAGCAATAGGTGGAGAATGGTTATAAATTAAAATAATACATGAAAATAAACATAACATACTGTGGTGAAGTACTGGCTATTCTCCACAACCAATATACGAAGTATAGGATTGTAGGCAGCTCAGGATATGGCATAGTTGCTTGTGGAGAATATTTTGTGACAGGGCCAAATTCGAACAAGGATTATTAAGAAATCTGCATCTGATTGAATAAAATAGTACAGGATTAATGTCAGTTATGTCCAGAGCACCACTATTATTTATTTGAAATGTAATGAATTGTTCTTGCTTTTAAAAAAATTACAATATACTGTATCGTAAGGTATTAATTGAAGATGGAGTAAACCTATCTGAAAGATTCTGTGCAATCAAATATCTGCATTTATTTAAAAAAATATTCACTCTGTTGGAATACTTTTTTTGTATTTCCTGAATTCCGAGCATTCCTCCACTGGGGAAGTACGCACAGTAAAACTGGATGTTTATGTTTCACAGATTAACAGGTCAGCTCTGTGTTGTTTTATACTATTACCAAATGCCCATTATGGTAAACGAGAAGGCTAACAGAGTAACTAAGGTTTGATGAAAAATAAAGGCAAGCTTGTGAAATCTCCAGAACTGCTTGGAGACATTTGAGACAAATTCAACATCTTGCATGCCTCATAATATTTGACAAATTGTCAGTTCATGGGAAATATTGGCATTAAGCCCCCAACTATCCAATGTGAATAGGTAGTGTGGACCCCTTTATCTATGTGGAGCAGCCATAATTCCCACGGATTTCCACATAGGCCCAGGGATCCAGGTTAATGGGTCCTGATACAGGTTTGGAGGTCTAGTTAGCTGCTTCTGACTGGTATGGAATTTTACTGGGATTTTAAGCATCCAGGCTCTTTGAAAGGCCTGTGTGTTCTAATGAAAATCACTCGGTTTCGGCAACAAAAGAAGAGGGTTGGTACATCAAGGATGGGTTTTTTCTTGTTTTTTGTTTTTGAAATCCTTTAAATTGGGATTTCCAAATGCTTCATTTCTTTCTAGTAACCTTTTAATCCAGTAAATAAAAACAAAATTTGCAATGCACTGTGTCTGCATTGAACCCCATATGGGCACAGGAGTCTGATCTTCTGGCAGGGTCAGGGCCTCGCCTATGAACCCCAAAAGAGAAAAGATCAGTTTGGCATTGTGCAAATAATCACCATTAAATCCTGTAAAATCCACACACTAGAAAGGAGTTTGCACAATGGACACCATGTGCTAAATAAATAAATTAAAAAAAGGGGGGAAAATGGGAAAGATTAATGTCTCAGGAATTTGGTGCTAAAAATAACTAGTTCTAATTTGGTGTATAGTGCCACATGAATGAATAGCAAAACTTCCAAAGACGATAGGCAGAAATGAACTTTTTCCTCTGTATTAAATTGTATTCACTTTTAAAGATGGCTGCAACCCTGAAACAAGTCAAAAGTCATTCCCCCCCCCCCAAAATGCAGTTAGTAAGAAAAATTGCTGCATATGAAAGCTCTCAGCTCTCATCACAGGATTGTTCAAATTGAGCAGATAAATTTGTCTGGGTTTGCATTTTCATTAAAGGGAGACATTTAGCAGAGCACTTGTTTGGTATAGGTTAGGACTAAGCCAGTCCATTCTCATTAGTCTACCATTAATCCCTATCACTCCAACTAATAACTGTCAGGCTCCACTACATAATGGGGGTATTTAAGCAAAGCCATATATCCAATCATATTTCACCACAGTAATGGGGATTACACAGCCTGATTACTTTGGACAGTATCACTTTTACGCATGCCTGTGTTTCTTGTAATCAACTTAATAATGTATATTGGGGAGTTTAGTGATGCTTTTATTAAAAAGTGATACTGTAATTTCACTGATAAAAATGAGGTGACAATACTATGCCAATGAACATACAAAAACATAAAAATGGAGGGATGGGTATTTATACAAGCATAACAGCAATAGCAGGATTTCTAGGGATGTCGAAGGAAAGTGAATGCTTAGATGAATTGTCTTAATATGGTATTACTTCTAAATTTATAAGTTAAAAATGTATTTAATTGAATAGCTGCATTCCTATTATATTGCTTACTATTACATTTTTAAACTATTATAATTATTAGTAATGTCAATTAGAGTTTGCGGTCTCTTTCATGCTTTTCTTATTCTTAACCAGCTTTCATACAAACAGTTGTTATAATTTTTTTAATCTTACTTTTTTCTGAGGTCACGTCAACCTGAAAGAGAACACAGATAAAGTGAAATGGTTACAATATCACACTGGTGTGTGTATATATGAGTATATATAAGGATATATAGGGGTAAATTTTCAAAGTTGGCCTTTGGTTTTGTCTTCACAAATTTGTCTGTGGAATTCTGCCAGCACTATTATTTGTGCACAAATAAAAGAATCTCACATGTAAATGGAATTTACACATCCAAAACGGTGTGAGGAAAAATTAGGCGCTACATTCTGAACATTTAACCCTGAGAGTCAACTCTATTGGTAGAATGACTGGAAGGAATGGAATTGGGTAATGCTACAAGCATACTGCATATAACACTGGGGCCCACAATTTGTCTTCAGTATGTGTGAAGAATTCCCATTTCAGCCAATAAGAGTTCTGTATGTGGATAAATGCAAGATGTTGCCCCAAAATATTATCTTTATCTGCTATCTCTTGCTTTTCAAGGGAGTTATCAGAACAGAAATACATTATTACAAATTGTGATACAGACCTGCCTTATGATCACTGGCAGGTCACATTACTATTAGTAAACCTTAGGTGAACAACTATAGATTAATGTAAGCGACTATTTTAATGTCAATATCCTTGTGTAATTACTGCACTGCTAGTAGAAATCCCACAGATGTACGAAGGGAAGTACAGACTCCCTAAAATTGGACTAATTTTTGGACAATTAATCTCACAATATTTCCCCAAGTGTTCTTCTATGTCCATATCAATTAATTTTAGTAATACAAAATCAATGAAAACTACTACTTTAATTCTACATTGGGATATTGGCCCAGGCAGGTCATTTTAAAAAACTGAAACAATTAGCTTCATTGTTCAGGGTCTAAAACTGTTGGGTGTTGGGAAGGGAGTTGTAACTCCTACGTGTATCAGCAGTTGACAGAAGCAGGATATCAGATTAGATAGATAAATGGAGACTGATTTTTAAAAATGGTCCACACCCCAATTGGGCCAGATTTCCAAAAGAGCTCAGTCACCATTTAAGCTCTTTAAAAATATGGCCGTACTTTCACTTGTCACCTGCCAAGAGCTGAGCACTTCTGAAAATACGGCCAAATTATTTAAACAGGAGAGGAATATTTGACCTAAGGTGTGTTCCATTATAATCATTGCAATCCCTAATATTTAGTTTTTTAAATGGCAACCTGAATAATTGTGTTATCTAAAATTCTTGCAATAGTGGTTTCCAAACTCTATTCTGTGTCCACTGACCTAGTGCTACTGAGATGATCTAATGTGGTTCAGTTAGGAGCACCATTCCTTATAGGCTAATCCTTTTCAAGTTCCATTTTATGAAATTCATGGTTGCTTGCAAAATGGATGGGTATAAGGGTGCAAAGATTTGTTTTGTTTTTTTACCTAGGGAAAAAAGGCATTTTGTCCAACAATAACTACAAAGGACCTTTTTTTTTTTTTTTTTTGGTATTGCAAAAATTTCAATAGGTGTTTGTAGTCTCAAAGCAGTGGTGCTGGAACAGTTTGTATAGTGGGGGTGCTTTGAGAGAGCCATTGAATCAAACTGTAAACCCTGTTTATGATGGAAACCACTTCAAGCCGGGGAGGTGCTGGTGCTGCACCCCCAGCACATCTAGTTTCAGAACAGAGTCAGTGGACAATATAATATGTCTAAAAGGACAAAACATTCAGTCTTCCAAGACGTATGCTAGTTCTCACTTGTTAGTAGAAATAAGCAATAGCAGAGCCATGATGAAGTGGCAGTATAGTAAAATTACCTCTTCTTCCTGCTCTTGGTCTGATTCCGATTCCTTTCAGCCCCAAAATGCCATGCAACAAGAGAGGAAAAAAAGAGAGAAGGAAAAATACAGAAAGGATAGGAAAAGTATTGTTTCTGACAAAATTCAACAGGCAAGAGTAGGTAAAAAGCACAGTTTTTGCAAGTCAGTTGTCACGAGTCAAAAATGACAGAGGGTCAGTTTAAATATAAAAGGTGGCAGCGTCAAGCAAATTACAAACAGAAAAGCCGCTTGTGGGGTCTTAGGCTTCTAGTGTGTCCTAAATCCTGTTATGGAATGTATGTATACATCATAGAACTCCTACATACAGTGTATATTAAGGTACGTCGACTTCAGTTACGTTATTCACGTAGCTAGAGTTCCGTCGCGAAGATTGACTTACCGCAGTAGTGTAGACATAGCCTAAGTGTCCTACTACACTACCATAGTAACTCCACCTCCACGAGAGGCTTAGGGCTTATGTCAGCATAGTTAGGGCGACGCGGTGTCCCTGTAGACACTGCATTACTTATATCTATTGGCTGTCATTTTGTCCACTGGAGCCATGAAATTGACAAGAAGCCAGATCCACTGCGGCTGTCTGGCAGCCTAACATAGATTGACTTGAGTTTATAGAAAACATGTCCTAAATTGTAAGTCTTTAACAATCTTTTGCTCTCCTGCCTATTCCTGGTTGTGTTGTGACACTGATGATCCTAGACAAAAACTTCTATAAAGCTCTGATACAGTACAGTTGACATTACCTTTGTGTAAAGCGGCAATGTGATATTTAAGTTGCAGATGGCTTGATGGACTAGCCCTCTTGTAGATTTTGGCTCCTTCATAAATGATAGTCGCCCACAAGGCTCTTGAGTGGAGTCTCGTACCTAATGCAGCAAAGATATAAATGTTTAATCTGTACTTTAGCAGCACTCTGTATTCCATATGCAGTGTCAAAACTAGTTACAGGTAGAGATTAGATCTGGAAAAAAGCTTCTTCATGTATGTGGATGTATGTTTATGGTGTTGTTGTTCTGGTTTGTTATATATTTGAGTATGTGTATATATGTGAAAAACAGGAGAGATCAGCAAAATAATTTAGACACTTTGAAGTCAGTAATAATGACTTATTCACACAATGCAGTTTGAGACAGTAATTGCACTGTGAATACACTCTCATGATAACCTGCACTAACTCTGTTTTTCACTGACATACTGATGTTAGGGCATTTTTAAATTAATCTATAAAATAAAAACCTTCAAAATTCACACATACCACCACCATAATCTATACATGCACTTGTATCTTCCTAGGTAGATCATCATCAACTGCTGCTTCTTTGACTTCATTAGTAACAAAAGACAGCAATTGATCATTTAGCTGCTGTTATAGGGAGAGAGTGACAAAGGTCACACTTAAAAATTTTCTTCCATTTTAAAATATCTTATCAATTAAAGCCATATTCAGTGCACTTAAAATTGAGAATACTGATGGAATATCTCTGAAAAAGCTGCAAGTTATTTAAGTGTGACCACTGTATAACCCATGAAACAAAACAAAATTATATGAGATCATGAGATGTTCTGAGACTTTGAAGTAAATCTTGGAAGATCCCCATGTATCACATCTGTGAGACAGAACTGGACATGCAACATTTAGGACTTCAAATATGAAGTGTTTTTAGGTTCTGTAAACAGTCTTGGGAAGTACATACAAATAAAATAATTATACCTCATTACGGGTTTCATCACCAAGGCCAAATGATAAAAATTAGTCTTAAATATAGCCATGTGGTTACATACTTCTATTAACCTGAATATACAAGATGCAGAGCCACATGACAGACTTTCAGGATTGTATTAGAAAATTCAGGATGGGTCACAACCATGTGAAGCCAGCAGTATGTGACATAAACACAGCTGATTCAGTTCTATATAAGGAAGACATATTCATACAATAGTGAGCTGGGCAGGGAGGAGGTGACACAAGAGGATGTTCCTTGGTTTTGACTAACCTATCTAGAATTGTAGATGCTTTCCAAAAGTTCACTTTCTCAATTAATCCCCATTTGTTCATCTGACTAGCTAAATTAATTTTACATCACAGAGATTATTAAACATTTTTAATTTAAACAAAACCCTGAAATGACTGGTTTAGCAATCTCAGCCCAGTAGTCCCTGGCACCATTGTTGGTGATACAGAGTTACCCCAATACTCCAGGACACAATTACCTAGGGATGGCTTTGAAACCCATTGCCAGGGAATTGTGGGAAAATCTGCTCTGCACTGCCTATGAAAGTGCTTTTCTCTGGGCTGAGTTCTTCTGTTTCTAGTGCCACTGATATGACAATTTTCAAAAGTAATTGAGTCACCTTAAAACTACAACTGAAGCCCTCTGAACTCCCCCTCTAAAAAGGAGAGAAGTGCATTTGTCAGAGGTAACTGTAAGCATAGCAGATCCATGCCAGTAGGTCTCTATGCTAGTAACATGGATTTTAGTGAGAGCATCACTACAGCTGTTATCACAATCAGCTTGCTCCTCCACTTGAGACCCTATGAAGGCAGCGGATGAGCAGCATAATTTGAAATATACATAAAGGACTCATTCCTGCTCACACTGAAGTCAAAGGACATTTTGCATTGCCTTCAGTGGGAGTAAGATTGGGCCCAGAGTTGAAGAATACCTGTAGAACAGTTGAAGAACTACACCTGTATTTATATGATTTTGGTATGATAAGTAGTAAGGCCAGCACCAGTACAATTCAGCCAACCTCTCTGTGATGCAGACCAGTATTTGCAGCTTTCTTATGAACCACAGTCAAACCACTTAGTATCAGGGCTCTAGAGGCTTATCTACTACTTCAAATAGCAGAGTTGGAATTCAGGAGTATTAAGAGGATTTATGTAAATGCACTTGCTGCCTTGCATAAGTGTTTCCTTCTGTCACAATATATTTCTGTAAAACAGAGGACTGCACTTGCAAATGGACCAATCAAATCCGGAAAAATAAAACAAAGACTAATGGACCTGTTCCTTCATCTCATTAGGTAGAGAGCAGTATTCCAAAAGACACAACATTGAAGTCTGAAATGCATCACTGTAAGTATGCCATGCACTGATGAGAGTGATATAGCCACAGATTAGTACACATACAGTGCATTTTTACCCAGATTTGGGACCACTGTATTCGATAAAGTCTGGTTTTCCCTACCAGACAACAGAAGGCAGTGGTTGCTCATATCAACAAAATACTTATTTCAGTATTTCTTATATGAGAAGGTGGGGAATCTGTGGGATGGACATTTTCCAGACTGACAAGTGTATTGAAAACCCAGAGCCAGCCCTGAATAAAACCACAGTCCATAACTGAAGTTATTCCATTACCTTGACGAACAGTGGAAGTCTATTTTCTTTGAAGGCATAAAAACTGAATATATGATGTTGCCCACTTTTTGTTAGTGGCACCAGATTGCCAAAGCAGTCAACGTAGATAGGCTTTCCTTCTAATACCTATGTGGAGTTAAAAAAAGAACCCCCCCCCAAAATCATATTAATAGCCATATTCAATATTCATTTCTACAAGATTTTGATTTATTCTTATGTAAGCACAATTCTGCATTGATTTGAACCAATCTTAAAATTTTCAGAATACAGTGATCTCAACACTCAGCATTAGTGTTGCCATCTAGCATTATCCAGAATGTGTGAAGACACATTTCAGATTATTTACTTCAATTCTAATTTTGAATATCATACTAGTTTCACCTACCAAGAGTAGTGAGAAGTGCTTATAAATGAGAACAATGCCTTGTGTTCTATGAACCTGTGCAGATTTTCCATTTACAAGAATATGTGCATTTTTCAGCATACTGCACTAAACTGGTTACCATATGGTGGCCCTCATCCAGGGCACCCTCTAGCATCATGCCACAGCACGACAAGTGCACCTACCCCAGTTTTCTTTTCAGCTCTCACCTGCCCTTTTCTGGCTAACTCTACCACTGGGTGGCAGCTGACAAAGTCACAGGTGCACTGGACCCTGCTCCCTCTTAAAGGGGTCAGTCACTCTATGTTCACCACTACAGTTGAAGGAAAGATCTTAGTCCATGAGCAAACTCAGGATCCCGATTTTGAGCTGGAATGTAGACAATTTGGCTGTGAGTATCGTGAGGTTACATGTTTTACCTTCTTGGTCAATTCAAATAATTCCACAGTTTTTGTTTATTCTGTAGCAGGGTGACCATAAGGGTCCAATCTACTTGGAACAGCCTTAGAGCTGAGGCTTTTGCCTGGGCTCCAAGGGCCAATTTTCAGAGGGGTTGTGCACTTGCAGATCCCATTGGCTCCCACTGAAGTTGTGAGCATTCAGTACTTCTGAAAACCAGGACTCAAGTGAATGTCTGGGATGCCTCTATGATACTGCTTATATCTCCTGGTAGTTATTTATACGACCCTTCCTCAGTCCCAGGAACTCACCTCATCACAGCTTTTGGACTCACCCGACACAAGCTAACAGCACATTCAAAGGGACCTTCTTACTTCTACCTCCCAGTAATTTAGCTTTGCCAATGTAATGAGCACCTATTTTATCTACCATCTCTGCAGAAGATTGCCTATCACAGCCTTTAGCACCAGACACTGAACCTGAGAAATCATTTATGCATGGTGGGAATTAGAGCAGAAAAAAAGTATTTGTCAGGAGGCAGAATGCGCTGTGCTTTATCCATTTCCCGCTTGTCATCAATTTTAAAGGAGCTGACTCACCCAGTAAAGCATTTAACAAACAGCGCTAATATCCACACAGAAAGGCTTTTCTATGTTCAATATCAAACATGAATATTTATCAAACCTGCTAATTTAACTTCTTGCTCCTGGTGGACAAGCACGGCTTTTCTCACCGATGTCAACAGCAAACACACTGACCAACTCCAACTACTGCTGTCAAGGTGTTGACGATCTTTTCAATTATGAATAGGTATTTGGTGGAAACTGGCAGGTGGGCACCTAACTTCTCTTTGAAAATCTCCAGAGCCCATCCTCTATAACATTCCATGTGCCTTACAAAGCTTAAATCATTTAAACATCAAAAATATGACCAATAAGTGCAAAAGGATAAATCCTGAGGAGGTTACTCGGCTTTTTCAAGTTCCTTCCTCAGGCAAACTTCTAAAGGAGTCAGTGGGAGATTATCTGAATGACAACGAATTTAAGATTTTGTCTTGACGGGTTACATCACAAAGCTAATTAAAATTAAATCACTCTCCTGTGACCACTACAGAAATGGTCACTGTGCGCTTTTTAGTGTTGAACAAAGCTTGCAGCCCCCATGTCCACTGGCAGTGCACAGCTGCCTCCAACCTGCCATTCCACTGAGGGTCTTGGAGTCAGAAAACACAGGCTACCAAGTGAGCAGCCCTGGACTGGAAGGAAGTGGGGTGAGGCAGGCTGGTAGATGCATTGATTTATAACATCTTCCAGGTGGATTCCACAGACAGGGTCCCTACAGAGCGCAAGTGGGTTTAAAACTGCTCCTTACTCTGACAAAATTGTAAGGTGTGTGAATCGGTGTGGCAGCAATACTGCTACACCCTCCCTTGGGGTGATCTCCCTCCATTGTAGCCGCCCAGTGACCTGATTTCTCTGTTTTTGTGTACCAAATTCTGAGGTCCTTAATCAGCCAACATTCCTACCAACTTCAGTGACAGTTTTGCCTCACTAAGGGCCACAGGAAATGACCCTCTCACTATAATCTTTCCTCCTCCCCCCAAAACTAGCTTGACAATTACTCCTGCTTGACAAGAAACAAAGCCAGCCTTTCAGCAGGAGTATTCCTGTGCCCCTCAGCATTGTTTGTATACCACAGCAGAGTTCCTTTGATGAAGGCAGGAACCATTACCCTTCCATATTGCTGTTTTGCAGTGAAATTAGACAATAAGAGTGATCATCACAGTATCCTGAGGACTTCCCTCCCCTGGATTTGATAGAGAATGCCACCTATATAATACTCTCTAACCCTATTGGCCTGGAGAGTAACAGAATGAATTTAGAGATATTTTTTTCAAAAACGCCTCAAAAGAGACTTAAGAGCCTGAGTCTCATTGAATGTCAATCAGACTTATGGAATCTAGGCTCCCAAAGTCACTTAGATGTTTTTGAAAATTTTACCCTAGAACTTGGAACTCTGAGCCTCCAGAATGAAGCATCTGCAGGCCACTCATTCCATCACAGTCCCAACCCAATCCTTTCTTTTAATCTAAACCTTACAGCTGGGATTTTCCAAAGCACTCAGTGATGGCCTACCTGAGCTCCCATTGATATGAAATGAGAATTTCATATGAAGTCAGAGCTGGCCTGAAACTCAGTGCTTGTTTTGAATGATCTTACACCTTGCTCTGAGATCACAGTATTCTGCTTACAAAACATAACCAACTCGGTATGTAAATTATGCATACAACTTGAAGGTATAAAGAGAGTTTTCTGCAATTACTGTTCATTTTTATGAACAGAAAAGGAGACTCAAAAGGCCAGTATACATTTCCACACACAAAAACATACTGCCACATTCTTTGGTTTGGAGGATGTAAGCTTGATTTTGAATCCAATTACAAACCATTTTATAAATGTATATGTGCTTCCATTACTAATTTCTGCCTCCTATATCAGACAGTATGCAGAATTTGTGATTTTAGAAATAGATGGGGCAAGACACTGTGAATGAAGACAAAGAAAATGATACTATATTATCTTGTATTGTACCTCTACATCTCTGCTTCTGGCAACTTCTGCAAAGTTTTCTTGTTGTTCTAGCGTTTTATCCACCTTGTCATCTGTCATGCAGAAGCACCTTAATCGAGCTTCTATGGGATCATGTGATTTGGCAAACACAACAAATTTGGCCATGTAGGGCACACAGATAATCTCTCTGTACACTTGGGAGGCAAAAGTAACAGATTCCTGTATCTGCCGACAGTCTACCAACCAAAACCTGTGAAGGAACATAAAGAGCAGTTATTGGAATTGGCCATCTAGCAAGATGTAAGCAATACAAATCTCCATACTGGTAGTGTAGACACTGTCCTGGTACCATTGCCCTCGGACATCAAGTAACACAGCCACAGTTATTCATGAAAAAAAAATAGAAATTTAAAACTCATCAATTTGAGGAGATGAGGGTCAGGCAACCCATAATGCATTTTTTCTTGGTAAAAGCAAATTTTAAAAATGATATAGATCTTAATCCAGCAAAGATTTAAAGTTTGGGTGAAGTATATGTGGAAGTCTTTGCAGGGTCAGGAGCTTTAACAGTAATCTGCTATATTAAAGACCTGGTCACTTAACCTGCTGTCATTAAGGCTTAGCTGTAAACCAAAACATGCCCTACTAATCTCCATGTCTACTAGACACGGGAAATTGCATTATACAGCAGTGAACAGAACCTAGTATCTGGTGATAGGACATGAAAGGAAACTCTTTTCCTAGTGAACATCCCCCAATACCAACCAACTCCAGCACTGTGGCCAGGCAGTCTTACCCGAGCAAGAAATGAAAGCCTGGAACCTCAGATATAATCTGGGTTTTATACAATGATACAAGCCCATACTGCCTGACATAGTCTCTTGGATGATATGCCTGCCTATAAACTGATTAAATCAATGAGAGGCCATTGTTTATCTGGCTTCACTTATTTAACAACCACTTACAGTAAACTGCTTACAAGAGAATACCAGCTTTTAGCACTTTCCTCCAGCAGAGTTCATTGAAAACATTCCTCATTATTTCTCACAAAGCAACTTGCATTCATGTAATGTTGCAACAGACCCATGTATCACAGACAATAGACACAATTCACTATATAAATTGCATGTACACCTCAGAATCCAGGACTAGAACTACAGCTCCAGAAACAGGCCTCTACCAGTTGAGCCGAAGGAAAACTCCCCTTACACATAGGGTAGCAAGTACCTTACCCCACCTCTTCTGGTTAGTCACTAGACAGCAACATTACCCCCTCTCAAAATGCAAGAACATGAAATATTACCATATTACAACTGCCATACACTTCGTTGAGACAGACAGAGTGATCTTTATGTAATAAAGGCACTGAAAAAAAATCCTATCTTGTAAGGTTCTGAGCTGAAGCCCTGTTATATATTTCCAAATGACAGGAATAAAAGCTGTTATTTTCATCTAGTTTATCCCTGGAGCTGATGGCATTTCATTTAAATAAAATTTGATGAGTAGGTGGAAAACATGGTTGAGTTTGACACCCGTAGGAAGGAAGAGGAATTCACGAAGGGTCAAAGACTCAGAGTTGAGACAATCTACAGGGGGCTTATTACTTCCTGTACATCACATGGCACAACGTCCCACAAACCATGCACTCTGAAACGTGACTACTCTGGTCTTACTCAATTTAGGATGAACAATAATGGATATTCATTCTGTGCCTTTCTCTACAACACTGAACATGTTCATTGATTAAACAGTGGAAATTGATGACATCTGAACACAAGGAAGTAAACCTGATACTCCAGGGTCCTTAATTTACAGAAGTGGGGAAAGATTGTACTGTATCTGACTCAAACCAGGGAGGCAAATCCTACCTTGAGAAGCCTCCACAGTGCTCAAACAGAGGAACGTTTTAAAATTTGATTCCATCTACAGCAGACAAAAAGTACAGCTGAGACTAACTTTGTGTCTGATGGAATGGAAATTGGCCAAGACTGCAATCAACTTCTTCAGTATTCTAGATAAATGTACCGATTTCCCAAATAGTGTCTGGAAGGACTTAATCCTGTGAATGGGAGTGTGATTCTTGTAAAACCATTTTAAGGCCTCAATTCAGAAAGGTATATATGCCTGTGGCTAACTTTAAAGCACATGCAGTCCTGCTCACTGACTTCATGGGCTTTACTTTAAGCACGGGTTTAAATATCTTGCTGAGTGAAAAGGGAGCAGGTAGATCTTATAGAACAGTGGTTTTCAAACTGTGGGGGGCTGTGCCTGTGGGCAAGAGCTGCGCAGAGACACTTGCGCACCTCTGCCTAGGAGCCAGACCTGCTGCTGGCCGCTTCTGGGGTGCAGCACGGTCTGCAGTGCCAGGACCCCTGCTGCACTGCTGACAGGGGGCCGCCCGAGGTAAGTCCGCATCCCCAACCGTGTGCTCCAATCTCCTGCCCCAGCCCTGAGCCCCCCCAAACCCGAAGCCCCTTCCTGCACCCCAAACTCCTCATCCCCAGCCCCATTCCAGAGCCTGCACCCCCTGCCCAGAGCCCTGACCCGCTCCCACACCCCAACCCCCTTCCCCAGCCCTGAGCCCCCTGCACCCCAAAACCCTCATCCCCGGCCCCACCCCAAAGCCTGCACCCCCTGCCCAGACCCCCTCCCACACCCTAACCCTCCACCTGAGCCCCCCCAACCCAAGCTCCCTCCTGCACCCCAAACCCCTCATCCCATCCCTGATCCCACCCCAGAGCCTGCACCCCCAGCCCAGAACCCTGACCCCCTCCTGCACCCCAACCCTCTGCCCCAGCCCAGAGCCCCCTCCATACCCTGAACCCCATATTCCCAGTCTCACCATGTAGCCCTCACCCTCGCACCCCAGCCCTGTGCCTCACACACACACACACACACACACACACACACACACACACACAAACCCTTCATCCCCAGCTCTGTTGGATCACGGGCATCAACAATTTTCTTCAACTGGGTCGCCAGAAAAAAAGTTTGAAACCCACTGTTGTAGAAGGCCTATAGATCAAACAATTGTGACTCATTGTTCACATACTAACAACTTCCACATCTGGGCTTGCTGTTGATGCCATAACCCTAGTGCAGCTCTAGACTTGGATCTCTCAAATACAGTGTCTAATCTGCAATGCTGACTATTGAATGAAGTCTTTAATGTAAGTCTTTAGCGTAACTAATCCTGCATACAGCTGTTGAGACACAACATAAGGCTGAAGAGGTCTCTCTTGTGGTCTCTAGTGAAAAGTGTTTATTCCCCATTCGTTTGAGACTGAGCATTTTGGGTACATATCTTTTTAAAGCTTCACTGCTGGTCTTTCACTGCAAATGGAGCTGTCTACCCTGGGGAAATGTCTCACCAGTTCTACCCACAGAGCCCTTGTCTAGACAAGGCTCCAGAAGCTTGACCCAATTTTACCATTGCTTTGATTAGACTTGCTTGTCAGTAGATTCATTTAATTAAAATAGTAGTAGTATTTGGTTTGGCTACAAAACATTTGTCTATATCATCCACCAATTTTAACACTGCTTAAGCAGAAAGGGTGTTAGATCCTGAGAGCTCTCTACGGCCCCCAGCTGGTCAAAAGCAGACATTTTGTGGCTCCCTTTCCCTTGCCATGTCTTATATATGCCTTTATGCTGGGGGATGCAAGCAAGGGTGGCCTAGAACTGGTAATTACCAACCCTAACTCACTTGGTAATTTTGCCACACTAAGGGAATCCCCAGGAAGCCTGTTGATTCGGTCTAAAACTGCTTTGCACTGCTGGAGTGGTGCAAAGTACCCTGAGCAGGGGTGAGAACCTGACACTTTGTTTTAATGGCTTCTGATCCTGCAATGATATACACGCATGATGACAGGTTTCAGGGTAGCAGCCGTGTTAGTCTGTATCCTCAAAAAGAACAGGAGTACTTGTGGCACCTTAGAGACTAACAAATTTATTAGAGCATAAGCTTTCGTGGGCTACAGCCCACTTCTTCGGATGCATAGAATGGAACATATATTGTGGAGATATATATATATATGCAACCTAAGAAGTGGGCTGTAGCCCACGAAAGCTTATGCTCTAATAAATTTGTTAGTCTTTAAGGTGCCACAAATACACGCATGAGTAGCTCCATTCATACAAATAATTCTATTGAACCTGATGGGACAAGTTGCATGAGTGAAGTTACTCACATGTGCAAGAATTTGAAGGACTGGGCCCATAGATTAAAAACTCTTCAGAGCAGGGACTGTATCTTCCCAGATGTGTGTCTGGGCCTCATAGGCGCGGGAACTAGGGATGCAGCTGCAGCCCCGGGCTCCTGGCTGCCGGCCCCATGCTCGGGTCCCAGCTGCCGGCCTCAACTTGAGGGGTGGTGGAGAGGGAAGGGGAAGGGGTGGACAGGGGGAAGGGGCTGGCTTTCAACACCCTCACTATTAAAAATGTTCCAGCACCACTGCTGGGCCTACCAGATTTTGATTCAGTGCTTCTGTAATATAAATAACAGATAATAATAAACACCACATGTTAGTAAAAAAGCCAGTCAAATCTAATATAGATTCTTTTGAAGATTCTGTTTATAGTTATTCAGAAGGACAGTAGCTGAATCTGATCAGGAAAGTATTTCACTTCGGTGACACTGAACAGCTGCTAAAATCATGTCTCTGTTGTATCTGCAATGCAGCAAAATCTGAAGATAGGCAGATACTTTAGCTGAATTAATTTAGAATGGGTTGGGGTGCAATTGCTTTGTTTGCAAATGGAAGGATGTGTTAGTGCTGTTCGTTTTCATGTAAGCTTCACTCAGTTTGTAGAGTGTGCCTCATGTTGTGATTTACATACAGGACCACTTCCGAGTCATTATACAAGTTCTCCCTCTCCGATTTCTGATTCTTTGGAGATTGCTGGAAGTAACATATTCTTTTATAAGTTGTAAACCAAGTACAGAAGCAACCTCTTTCCCCTGGTTGGTTTTCCCTGGATGACTCTTCAATTAACTGTTTAAACACAGGACTTTTGTCTGCCCAGTAGAGGAGGACCTACCAGGCAAAACCACGGTGGGGTTTTCAAAGGGGCTTATTGATACTGAAACTCTGCACCCACTGAAATCTACAATAAAATTCCCATTTAATTCAGTGAGTGCAAAGTAAAGTCAACACTGAAAATCCCACTGTATGTCTGTAAAAAAACATCTTCAGGCATAAAAGATCATATGAATCCTGTTAGGCCAATTACAAAATCTCCTCTCACATCCCAGTTGGATGGATGCACCCTGGGTCTAATCATTCATGCTACAGCAATGTTCTTAAGAACGTCCATACTTTTAAACATTTGGGTAGTGTCACTGACTTCAATGGGAATACTCACACGCCTAAAGTTACACATGTGCTTAAATGCCTTGCTGAACTGTGGCTATCGTATGCCACTAAACAGTTTAAAATAATCAACTTATTCTGCTATATAGAAGATAATGGTTAAACTAAACTAAACCCCTTCCAAAAGAGAGGTTAGATATAAGTGAGAAATGCATGGAAGAAAAAAGGACCAGAATTAAAGGGTTCATTTTAAGAGATGTTTTGCTGTGTGTGTACCTGGCAGACACATTTGTTGTGAAGGAAACACATTCATTGACAAACGTTAATGGTGTTGTTCCTGTAATATCCTCCCATTGAGCAGGGGTAGTTCCACCTGAAAGAACAAATAAATAAATAAAAACAATAATTTAAAAACTAGCAAAACCCCAGCCGTCTTTTTGTAGGAAATTTGTAGCATGTTTCAAATTGTTGTAAACAATAGGCCCAGTTTTGCCTTCAGTTACACCTGATGTTACTCCGCTGATGTTAACAGGATTGCATGGATTTAGCCAAGGAGAGAGTTTGCCCAAATAAACCAATATGCATTTTCTCAAACCATGGGTGCTGAAGCACAGCTCTGCAAACAATCTTTTCAAACTGCATCTGAAATGGTATGGGACTTACAGCTAAATGCAAACCTCTGACACAGTAAAGCAAAAAGATGAGGCTAACATTTTCTGTATGTCATAACTAAATGTAACAGGGGCATGGATCAGCATTTGCGTCACACTTTCTGTCAGTACCTGGCCCAAGCTGGGAAAGCTAATAATCTAACCAGCAGACCAAATTCGGTAATGAATCCTGATCACATGCCACCTAAGGCATGTCGCGAATATGCTAAGAAGGAGACCAAACATAACTTCTGCCCATTCCAGATTCTTTACCCATATAGTGGGAAATTATCCCAATAACAACTCTGCTGAAGTTGTACTTGGGACGAAGAAACTATAATAATACATTTGTGATTTCTAGTATATAGAACTTCCTTTCCCAATTATTCTGATTAAACTCAAGTTCAAGTTTTGCTATTTATTTCAGCGGAATTAATTCTGCAGAAGAAGATTTTGCACATTTATAGAAAAACTCTGTATTATATTTTATATGCCAGATTGTGAATCCCTCACTCATATTAATGAACAGTTACTCATAACTGATTTCAATGTCTTACCAAAGAGAACCATGGGTTCCAAATTTGGCCCTAAACTCTTTGGGACATTGATTGTGTTTCCTTATGTGTCATGAATGTTTGGACATCATTGACCAGCATATGCTCCATAAACAGAACCAATGAAGAAAATGCTAAGAAGAAGTGAAAAGCATGGGGCTATACAGAATGGAGAAAAATATACAATACTGCTGTTGTTCTCCCAAGTGGTGAAATATCAGTTCCACTCCAGTGGAATGAATGCAGTTTATTTTTCATACACAGCCCCCAGCAAAGAGTTTACAAAGATTTATGTCAATGTAATCTTTTTAATACATTTGATCAACAACACTTTGTGATCTCAAGATTCTGCATCACTTACAAAACTCTGGTGCACTAAGCCTACCTGTTATGCTGCATAGTAATCTTAAAGTGGGTGTTTCTCCCCCATAACCATTCATCATCCCATCACTGGAGGCTTTGGGGACAGGAATAGTCATTGTGATTGGCTTGTGGAATTTCCTCCTTCTTGGCTCCAGGGTGACTATAGGGCTGAAGGTTGCCTTGTTCCCTAAAATCTTCCTTATAAGTTCATTGTGCATAGGTTGGGCCTTTCCGAAGTAACAAGACAAAAATGAATAAACAATATGGAAATGTAGCTTAATGAAGATGTAAATGAATGTATCTGATCCCTGCCAGTGTTATATAGCAAGTTGTAATTAAATCCCACAACTCCTTTGTGAGCTATGTTAGTATTACCATCATAGCACAGAGAGGTTAAGTGACTTGCCCAATATCCTACAGTCAGTCAGTGACAGAGTCATGAATAAAACTCAAGAAATCAGACTCTCACTACCTTGCTCTAGCTTCTAGACCTGACTCTCTCTCCCACAATTTTTATTTTGCTGTCAGGGCATTTTAGATAGCAGTGGACAAATGGTAAGCGGATGTAATTGTTCAACTGTCTGCTGATTATGCAATATAGAAAATGTATTGTTTTACCAGGGTCACGGCTCAAATGAAAAGCCAACGAGGAAGGTGTAATAAGCCTCGTCACTGCTTCTCTGTACCTGGAGGCCGACACGAATTCGCTTGGTTAGTGCTCCTTCTGGAAAGACTGCCTGCACTTGTGGTACTACAGTGCTGCTAAGCACGCCTCCCTCAGGTCCAATGAGGTTGCTGTCCTGTTTGATCCGGGACACCACTGCAAAATACTGTGGGAAATCCCTGGTGATGATACGGCAGATACGCTTCTTCTCAAGCTCCTCCGGAGTGTCAAGTACTGAGTGAAAAATGAGCCACATTCACACAACAGGAATTTCATAGAGACAACACAGCAATTTCCAGACAAGAAAAGCTATACATACATAACAATTAAAGGTGAAAAGTTTTAAAGACCTTTGAAATTTAAAAGCCAGAATTCGGGGGGGGGGGGGCGGAATTAGAGATAGCCCAAAACACCTAATTCAGAACCAGGCCTTTACTTTCCTATAATGAGGGGGACATATAAATGAAGAACTTTGGTTTGAGCTGATCTTTATGCTATGGACCTACTTGAAGGCCAAGGATAACATCCAATCAATGTGTTACTTAAGTATGTGCCTGACTTTAAGCACGTAGGCAGTCCTATTCAGTTCTATAGTATTACTAACATGCTTAAACTGAGGCACATGCTCAAGTACCACATTGAATCAAGATCTAAACAAGCTTTCTAAAAACTAAAAATCATCCTTCAGGTATGTCCTCGACTCTAGCACAAAGCCCCTCCCCCTGCCGTAGATCACTGTCAGTGCCACTATGGAGTTACTACTATCCCCTCAAGTTGCAATAGTATCTGTGAATACTCAGCCCCATCCAGACAAGCAGCAATCCATAAAAGGTAATAAAATACAGCGCAGTGAGATATTTGCAAAGAAAGCTCTTAGTTTAGTATTGTGAAAAGGGCATGGGAATTCATGTACCAAAAGGGAGTTAAACAATGAGAAGTTTTGTATATGGAGGTTTCTTACTGTCACTGGAAGTTCTTTGAGATGTGTGGTCCCTATGTGTATTCCACATGTGGGTATGAATATACACCATGCACCCAAATCCGGAAATTCTTACAAGCAGTATCCGTTGGCTACCACATATGCAGTAGGTGTCTCCTTGTGCTCATGACCGAAGGTATAAGAGCCAGCGCGGGCTGAAATCTCTCCAGTCCTTCTTCTTACCGCAAATCCAACAGGATCCGAAGCAGGGGGACAGAGGGTGGGAAGTGGAATCCAGAGATAGAGACCACACATCTCAAAGAACCTCCAGTTACAGTAAGTAACCTCCATTTCTTCTTCGAGTGCTGATTCCTATGTGCATTCCCAGGGTCGGCTCCAGGCACCAGCTTAACAAGCAGGTGCTTGGGGCGGCCAAGGGAGAGGGGCGGCACCTGCGGCAATTCGAGGGCGACAGGTCCCTCACTCCCTCTAGGAGCGAAAGACCTGCCGCTGAACTGCTGCCGAAATTGGGGCGGCAGAAAAGCTGGAGCCGGCCCTGTGCATTCCACATGTGGTTATTGGCAAGCAGTGCTAAGACTGTAGGTGGGAGTGAGGAAGCCAGCGGCAAAGATGCTTGCGGTACTGCAGATACCATTGCTGCATCCGCAGCAGAAGTGTGAACTGAGAAAGAGGGACTGAAGAGGCATCAGCCCACACTGTCTCTTATACCCTTGGTCAGTACCACGAGGAGATTTACTGCACATATGTGGTTCAACAGACACTGCATGTAAGAATTTCTGGACTCGGGCACATGGCACACATGCATACATACGTATGGAATACACTTAAGGACCAGCACTTGAAGAAGAACTGCTCTTTACCAGATATTTTTTGCCCCTTTGCTGCTTCTAAATGTGCTAGGATGTCAGCAGACATGTACTCCCAGCACCGCCATGTACAGTAAGCATGTTATGATGTTCCACTGGGATTCCTGTGAAACATCAGCAGAATGTGGCAACATGGCCTCCGGAGAGGAGGTCAGTAATGAGGCAGTCAATCAGAGAGGAGATAAACTAGGTCTTACCCAGATATAGAAATAATACAGGACAAAGGATCGTTTTAATTCCTCTGTTATCCTCTTCAACCCTCACCCCACCCCTGTCCCAGCACTGAGTACCTTCATCCATTCCATTGAGGATTTCATTCAGTTCATCCTCGGTATATTCACAGAAATGCTCCTTCCAGCTGTCCCCATTCTCACTGCGCAGGATTACCAGCTCTCTCTCTTTCCCACGCAGAGCTGCAAAATGGGGGATCTCCACGATCACAGGCCTGACACAGCAACACAGCACATTAAATGTATATGGGTGAAAGAGGAAGAAATAGAAGTAACAGCAATCCATTCAGTCTGTTACAAAGTAACCTGGAATTCTACCCACTTCTCCAGCATAGTCGGGTGCAATCCTAAACAGCATATCAGTGGGTCACTAGAGCATCTTCGCTTTTTATAAGGACCCAGTATGTACAGTAGGACAGTTTAGATGTGCATACATCTCTTTGCACACTGTGGACAGCTCTCAGTAAGGAAGCAGTACTTTGAACAGAGATTTTAGAGTGTTGTTGCAAACTGATAAAATTACTAAAACTCATGCTCATTTTAGCTGTCACCACCATGTGTGTTAACCTGTAAAATCTCATTTCAAAGAGATTCCACTGCAGTATATACAGACAGTAGGACAAATTCTGATCTGGTATACTAGTGAAAATCAGAATAATGTCACTGAAGTCAATGGGCTTGATTTATCTCTCATTTATGCTGATTTTACACCAACATTAATCTGGATTTCTACTAGTGTAGAGAAGATAAGAATTTGTTCCATTATGAACACACGTAAATATATGTGTGTGTGTGTGTGTGTGTGTGTGTGTATGTGTATATATATATATATATATATATGCTCACACACACTCATAACTCTGGTATGTTGTACACGCTGGAAGAAAATATAAATATACACGTATACATAAACCTCACGAGTGCATAATGATATGGGCCATCATGTACTCGATAAGTGTCATACTATTTCATACTATGTTATATTATATACAACATATAACATATTACTATTGGTTTGATAGCAATGGGTGCAAAATAGACACACACGCAGAAGATTCTTTTTAGTTCTAATCCAGGTTGCTTTGCTACAGACATCAAGCACATAACAGCTGGCACATTTTACAGCTAGGAAGATCTCATGCTAAAACAAAAATGAAGGTCACAGAATTTTAAGAAAAAGATACAAACATACCACCAAAACAAAAACCACATACCACAAGGATTGGAAAATGGTCCACTAAAGGTTAGATATACAAAATTTCAAATCATAGAAAGGGACAATGTCATGGGCACAATGACATAAAAAAATAAATCATATTGCAGGAGGAGGAGAAGAATGGGGGGGCCAGCATCCATCAATTTGTTTTAAGTCTCTCCTACCCAAGGAATTTGGTCCCAGGAGGCCCCAGCTGAAGGATTCGGCTGACCAAGCTTTCTCCCTCATTAAGTGGGGGAGGAGCCGTAGGCAGATGAAGTTTACTGAGTACATCCAAAGCAGCAGTGAAAGAAAGAACATAAATAAGCTTTATGTATGGTTTTTTCAGAACCCCAGTGCCACTGTCTGGTCAACAGAGTAGAATTAGGTCCAACACTGAATAAGGTTCTGCCCTAGTTGTGCCCACTGCTGATAGAAATTAATGAAATGCTTCCATTAATGTCAATGGAAGTTTTGTCATTGAACTTAATGGGAGCAGAATCCGGCTCTTAGAATGGATATGTCAGTGTAGTACAGTAATATTTGTGTTGGCAGGTACAGTGCACAATACCTGATTTCACTGCCAGGACGCCACCCAGAAAAATAAACCTATGAGAAGCGACACAAAAACTCTGACTAACGTATCCGTGTGTGTTATTCAGATGAGTTTTTATTGAGATTCCTCATTGAATGGAGGGACCATTTAAAAAAATAAAAGGTACTGCATGTTAGTGTGAATGTGGGGAAGAAGGACAGAAGATTAGAGAAATAATGAATGTGACAGCAGAGGTATTCTGCTGATATTTTAAATTTGGGTTTTGATAAGAACTGACCTACATTTGAAGAGAATGTCAAATTAGTATTTTGTTAGGCAGCTTTTCTGCTGATGCATCTGAAACCTAGGAGCACCCCATTTGTCACAGAAGAGGACTGGCCTCTAGCTTTATGTTCCCAGTGTTTCATAACTCTTCCTGATCCATATTAAAGAACAGCATCAATAAAATAGTGGGAACAAGCATGGATACTTTCCCCTCTCATACTCCATTCTATGTGTTTTTAAAAACCATCAACCCACTGCCCACTCTTTCTCAAGCTCATTCCTCCAGATATAACTTCATCAGGTGCTCTGCTGACTACCTTTAAATGACAGGACTTAAATACAATTGAACTGTTTCAAAATGGATTTAAACTGTTGCCTTTCATAACTTCATTCGTCAGTTTCCAACTGAAGCCATTCACTCTATTGGAGGGGTTCCTTCAATCATCCATTTTTGGATGCCACAGTTGATAAGGAGAGTAGCTGATAAAACAAATAAAAGTGTGCAGAACTGCTGGTTTCAGCTGAAAATTGCTAAAACAAGCACAGCAGTAGTTGCAGTTCTGATCTTTCTATTGGGTATTGCAACATAGGACAAAATAAACTGCTGGAGAATTCCTGAATTGTCCTATTGTTTGAACTTGCAATTTTAACCCCAGAAAAATCAAAGGCTTGTGCTTCCCTGATAGTCCAAATTATTGACAGCAGGCCTATAGACAAAACACAAGTTTCTACTATAAGGAGCTTTAACTTGTGCTATATCCATAGCAGGCTTTAAATTTGGTTTTAGATCAGTGCTGTGCTATTTGTTTTTCATGCCTTAACTGTGGACAATTTAAACAGAGTATGAATTGCCTGACACTGATAGCAATGTGATTTCAATTTGACTAGCATGGCACTGATTAATAAACTTATTCGAGGAAGCACACTAAACCTTAGTGTTAGTGGTTAATAAACATCAGTGTTTTCAAATGAAAAGGCATACAAGCTAAGTGAACTAATCGCTGATTTGCACTAGGGGGCCTATAACGTTATGATCAATATGGAACAGTATGCTAAATAGACCTTTCCAATTTAAATCTTGAAGCAGGGGCTACCCCAGTGCAATTTGCAAACTGATGGAGATATACCTATCATTTTCATTTAGGTCAAACAGCAAGTCTTACCCAAGAAACTGAGCACCAGAAGGTCCAACTTCAATCAGGCGGCTGGCCAGACCTTCTCCTTCCACCATCGGTGGCATGGTGGCCAGTCTATGACGTTTGACCAACCGGCAGGTTACTCGTGTTGGGGCAGTGCATTTCCGAGGAGGAATAATGATCCTTAACCCGTTGTGTCTGCAACCTCGCATGGCGCCACCACGGGCATCCACCATGAAGCTAACCAGGAAGCTGAAAACAATAAATTAATATTAGATATGTTTGGAAAGTATATTAGCCAAAGCAAAATCACTTCAGTTATGTTCCAAATGGTTTTCTTCCAAAATGTAACAAACTATATATCTATGGCACTTTCTTAATATGTACAGTAAAAAAAAACAACCCCCTTTTGTATATGTGGCAATAATTCATGCTAACATCCCTGATGGCTTGCACTAGAAATATTTATCTCAAGAGCTTTTCATAGCAACAATCTTATTTTGCAATGCAACTGATGGTAGAAATATACTATATATAAAATATAAGGTCATGACCAAGTGCCTTTATTTTATACATACATATACACACACACACACACACACACACACACACACACACTCTTTCATATTATATATTTTCCCCAATGCTAACTGGCGTATTTCTACCACTAGTGTCATTGCAAACTAAGATGGGTATGATACACACACATATAATATACAATTTTTATATATATATTATTAAAGAAAAATGGCTTACTAATGCAATAATATAAAGGCAATTCTGATTTTTTGAAAGGTCAGTATAATTCTTTTACTAGTCTGATGTAACCAAAACTCCTAAAATTATGTAATTCACAGATTATAAGCCAAATCTTGTTCTGGAGAAAGCAGTTACAACTCCTATTAAAGCCAGTGGGAGTTGTACCTCTTTATATCAAATATGAATGTCTCCCTCTCTTTAACATTTAACATTTCTTAAAAACTTATCGCTGTATGATATCATGACAAACTGACTAGAGAGAAGAAAAATAATCTTCAAGATTTCAATTCACTTTTTTTTTTAAAGTGACTATATTGACTTTTAACAAGATAAACTCTACTTCTGACTACATTTAATGTGCCCACTTATCTCCTTACCCTTTCCAAAGACAAAACAGGACAGGAGAAAATAAGGATGGGAAAGAGGCAAATAAAGTGGGATTCTTCTATTAAAATTATATCCTTATACAGAAAGAATGGCAAATAATTGAATGTGAGATGGGCTTGTTGTCAATTAAGATACTGTCCCAACGTGCCTCTGTTATAGAAGGATAAGACAACTACAGAAAGATGTGGAGATCTGAGCAGCTGGTAACCATTCTGTAGTGGGTTTATTTATAAATTTCTGCTTTTTCTCTCTTACTATATAAAATGTTAATATGTCCCTGTGGGATTCCTTACAGTGGCAGGAAGACATCTGTGGCAAGGAGCTCCCTCATGGCTCGAGATAAATTGCCTTTATTTTTTTTCCTTTCTCCTACCTATAGCCCACTTTGTTCAGTCATGACTAGACAATGTGCTGATTTTGATAGTTTTGCTGCGATCTGGGACACAGCTTAATTAAGGCCATTTCTGTGAAATGTACAAAACCCTCAAAAAATGGCTACTTTAAATTTTTATATTGTTCAGTTTAATGGCTTCTGATCACCACTGCCCTGGGGGTGGAGAGGTTGACTGGCTGCAGTGAGAGTAGGGGAAAGGACGTGAGATAGGATAATACCAGACCTACTTTTAGGACTACACTAGTCACCACACAGGGATTCACACAAATGCTAACATCTGCACTGAGAGACCTGCAATAAAAAAAATCTTACCACATTGGAGACAAATACAGATATTTTTCACTCTCTTGGGTCACTCAGTATTACACATATTTGAATACATTCATTATCAAAACATTTACAATTCATTCCACATGCTATTAAAACAGAACACCCAACACTCCGTGCAAGTCACGTCAATAAAATGAACGAGAGGAAGGAGCCACAACCTGCCAATCTAAAGCACGCCATGCACCATGGATGCCATATGAAGAGACTTCCCATTCCTTCCCACACATGCAGTCTCCTATTCTACCACCATTCAGATACCTCTAGATTTTGTTTAGTGTAATACCCTATGGAGTACAACCATTATCTCATTCCTCAGGGGGCTGATGTTTCTGTGGTTTTAACAAAAAACAAACAAAAATGAACAAGTGTTTACAGCTTTAATTCCCTAGTCTTCATTTTTGAAGTAAGGACTCTACCTATCTTAATCCATTCTAGATATAGTTTATATCATATATATATGAATAGGGATGAAAGAGGAAATCCAGGATACTAATTGCTCAGGTTCTACAATATGCTATGTGATGCCTTTCCAAGTTAAAACAAAGCCCTTATCTGGATGCAGTTTTTGTGTCACCTTTGTAATAAATGGATGAAACTGTTTGTGACTTTTGTCTCTGAGAATCAGCCTAAAATTCAATGATGAAGAATGCTTTAGAAATGAATTTAACAACAGCCTAAATTCTGGGATGGCATAAGCAGTTCACAATCTGATATTAATATTCTGAACAACTACAGAAACCACAACCACTGTTATTAGAGCTGACTGAATTATTTGGTGCAAATAATTTACTGAATGAATTTTGGCATTTTTCTCAAGTAAACTAATCATTAATACAATTTTGTTCATTACTCAACAAGTGCTCAAGATGGTCAACTAATAGTAAACGATAATGGAATCAACAATTTTTTCCATTTAATTCAGGGAATATTTTATTCCCAATGAAAGTATTTTCCTTAGAAACTAAGCAATTCATCTCACATTGTGTTCAACATTGCTGAGCTTTGGTAGCATTGCTGGGGCTGCTACAAAAATACAAATAAATAGATAAAAATATCCATAAATAGTAATGAGTATGGCATCCCTAATAATGAGTATGGCAAAGGACCCAATCAAGGAATCCCTGCTACAGTAGCAATACTGGACTCTATTTTCACAGCTGGTACTTTCTTTTTAAGTGAAGCTTTCTAAGGAGTGAAAGTTTTCAGATAAGCTAAAAGATGGGAAGTGAACTGAAATGATGATGCTTTCCCATGAAACAAACAGCCTGTATACCTATGAAGTAGCCCTGGAAGATGATCTCTATTTAGACAACAAATCAGTGGTGTAAAAGTGAGGTTAGAAATAGGACAAATATCTCTGTTTTGGAGCATTCTTATTTATACTGGAATTTTGCAGCATGTTCACAAGTAAAATAGTAGCAGCCCCTGTGTTCCATCCACTGGAACATCCAAGATTATCTGCAGGTCAACTTACAATTCTAGTATGGTCTGTGTCTCTAATTAGTGTCACAGGTGCAAAGTGCTAGCTATTGCCTTCTCAGCCAAAGACATCAGGGCACGAAGCAAACTAACTTGTCAATCTTCAGTTTATTTAGGGTGTATAGCAGCTGGAATAAGCAAGAGGAAGATCCCAAATATTTATTAGTAAGGCGGGGATTACCCTCAAAAACAGAAAAAATAGGCCAAGAAAGGCACATTTGAGAGAGGATATAAAGATAAGGAGAGTAAAAAAGGACCAGCGGACTACGGACACTGACAATTCAGAAGTAAAGATGATTTTGTTAATACAGCCATTAATAAAATGCTTAATCCTGCTGTCAATGAAGCTGATGACAAACATTCCACTCATTTCAATGGTGAAGGATCAGGCCTAAAACGCAGGTCCAAGAATATATAGTAAGTGGAATATATGCAAATCAGCAAGTGTGGATGATATTTCTATTGATTTCAATAGGACCAGGATTTCACCCTATATGGCTTAAGAGTTTTAAAGTCATGAAACAATGAATTTATTAAATAACTGGTAAACAATTTTGGAAAAAAAATAATCCCGGAGAACCAAGGAGGCAGCAGATGTATATTAAAAATCAATTGTCATATCAGTCTTCTAAAAATGGGAATAAAATAAGCAACCCTGATAATTACATCCAATAAGGCTAACCTCTACCCTGAGTATAATAATGGAAAAAATATTAAGAGGAAGAAAACCCAGTAACCTCCTAGAGTATAATAGTCATAAGCAATTATGGGTTTGGTAAAAACAAAGGCATGGGGGTTGAATAAAAACAAATCATGGCAGAAAATTAATTGCTTTAATGTGTTCAATGTTCTGATTCAGAAACTTTTACATAAAAAGTCAAGCAGTGTCATATTGACTAAACATTTTCTGAAGGACTGTGAACAAAAGTTAATGATCAGCAGCAATGTATTGAGTTGGAGGAGGATGCTGCAGGGATGGTGCTTAATTTGATATTTTATTAATGATCTAGAGGATGAGAAAACAGCATATTATTTACATTCATACATTATTCTAGATTGGGAGGTGATTCAAACATCAGCGAAGACATAAGAATACAATAAGGGTTAAGATTATGAGCAGGAAATAACAAAATTAGATAAATGCAAGCTAATGATCAATATATCTATGGAAGAGTGATCTGAAACTGACATTGAGTAGGAAGGAAGAACCTGGAATACTGTACATCAAAGGAGAACTATAAGTAATAGAGAACAGCTAATTAGGTATGACTTTGCTATTTGTTATAGCAGCAAAATAAAAAGCCTTTGCAATTTTAGACATATGTATACATCATTTCACAATCTAGAGAGTTAATAGTTCCTTTCTGTATGATTCCAGTGAGATCATACCTAAAATATTATGCACAGTTCTGGACACCTACTACTAGAAATGGGCTAGAGTCCTAAGTTTTGAAGTGGGCAGTGCTATCAAAATCTGGATCAAACATAAGATCCACATTTTGTAATCACTCTCTCTCTCTCTTTGGTACCCCAATTCCAATCTTACAAAACTTGAAAGGAGTTGGGTCAAAATTCATACCCAAACCTGAATTTCATGGCTGGGGCCCATGTCTATTCAGTACCCCAGATATGCTGTAAAAGGGAAGTTGCAGAATATCTGGAGAGATTGATTTATGGGGAAAGGTCAAAAGAACTAAACTAATTTACAGAAACTGATGAATATGGGAGATATAATAGACATCTATAGTCATTTTAAGCGTGTAAAAACAGCAAAGGAGTGGTATTAGGATGGTACTGAATGGCATCAAGTTAATACAAATATAAGAGAAACTTCTAACCATGAGGACTCTTTCAGAAAGATCTCTCTCAAGTGAGTGATGGAAATGCCTTCTTTTGAGCCATTAAAACTAGAGTACATACCTGTATCGAAACAATGGGCTAGATGAATCTTTTTGAGTTTTACATCTTTATGTATATCTGAAGAATTCTGTCACACACCATGTTTTAAAGGTTCCTATACATCTCAGGGAAACGTACTTCTTAAGTGTGGGTAGGTGTATTTGGTTTATTAGAATGATGTTCTATTTAAACTTTAATTGGGTCCTGATTCAAGATGACAGCAATTCAAGAGTTAAATCAATGAAGTCAACATATACATGTGTCAAGGGTGACTGCACTAGCAAGAAGGTAAACTCCTGGAGCTAGGGATGGACAAGTTCTGGGATGGACAAGTTTTGAATACGTTTCATTTTCTGGCAAAGTTTTAAAGAAAAAAGCTGGAAACGAAGCTTAGCAAAGGTAGGATATGATCCTAAATTTTATATAGTCTTGCAGGACTGGATCAACCAGCGCAGTTAATATGCTTTGCTTCCTAGAGTTTAGAATTAATCATGCTTGCAAGCAAATGTCAAGTGCTTATTATGGCCCAAATCAGAGCGAAAAGGAATTTTCAGGGCAAGATAGTGAAATTCTCCTTTTTAGGGGGAGTTGTAGTAGGTATTGGAAGATGAAAAGCAATTAAAGGGAAGAAAAGCAAATACTCTTCAGGAAATATGATGTAGGTTGGGTATTCCATGGGAGGAGGCGAAGACATACCGTTCTGGCAAGAACAGTTACAGGTGAGACCAACCAATGTCCACTCTACTTAATGGATCAAATTCAGCCCATTGACATCGGTGAAGTTGCCTTCACTTACACGGAGGGTTTAACTGCTAAATTTTGTCCAATATGTAGGTCCTAACTATATTTGGGAGGAGTTAATATGTGAGGTGCATGAAAGCCATAAGGGTAATTTTATGTACTTCATGGAGGTAGGTCATAGTATTGTGTAAATATAGCATTCAAGCTTTATGGGCCAGATTTGTTATAGCAGTCTCATTTGCAAGAATCATATAAAATGCATGGTGTTCAACTTATCTACTTTGAAAACATGAAGAGCTGAAATTCCGTTCCAAGAAATCTTTGTATTGTGAACTTTCTGCTGTGACACTAAGGGCTTGTCTATAGGAACATTTAGTTTGCTGCAAGCTCGGGGGTGAATCTACCCTACACTAGCCTGCTGCACAAGAACTACCTGTGTGGACCCTGCTGACAAGCACTAACAATTTCAAAGCAGGGTAGGTCAAAACGCACTATGGAACCATTAGTGTGCATCAGCACAGTCTGCATGGCAGACTAGTGTGGGGTAGATTCACAGCCCGGCTTGCTACAAATTAAACGTTCATGTAAACAACCCCTAAGTTATTTCCTGGTCTGATTTTCTTGGTATGACAATAACATGTAAGCTAACTATTTCTGTGCCCACTTAAAAATACAGCAGAGAAATAAACAAGGAAATAAAGAATGGATAGGCCTATATTTGGGGGGAAGAGAAGACATTATTTTGGGGCTGTGCTAAGTGTCATTGTTTTGTAAACTGCTTTGCTAAGAGTTAGTCTCTTCGGATAGCAATGAATACTAGCTTGTTGGGACTCTGCTGAACATCTCTGTCTGTAGAACCATTTGAACAGCCATGCAAATACAGCTCCATGAAGAGTCTTTCTAAAACAGGCTGTGGTTAATGTTAAAATGAACATAAAAACGGAAAATGCAAAAGCAATACACCCTTATTATACTGTCAGTTCAGAAATGATTATTCAATTGAGTTAGTAAGGCACATGCGTCTCATCATACAGCAGGAAGCAATGATAACAGTCATCACTGAACTATATCCACCATAGATACACTTAAGAAATCTTCTATCTAAGTCAGCTTAACTAATATAAGAAACAGGGAAACAAGGAGATAGCAGCATTCAGAGTTAGTCAGAGTGTGAAAAAAGTAGAAACGAATAGTTTTATCAGGCTGCTTCAGCAATTCTCAAGTTTACAACTGGAGAGGAAAACTGATCCAAAGTTCGCATTCAAAGATACTAAGAATCAAGGCCTTGATCCCCAATGCCTGCTGAAGTTAATGGGAGACTTTTCAGTTTCTTCAGTGAGTGCTGAATCAGGCCAAAATTGAGCTATATGTAGTATGGGGGGAAAAATACATTCTGGGAGGACAAAAAACATGGCTCTAGGTGCAAGGCATCTGGAAACAATTGTAATTTGCATACAGTAATGTACCCTTCACTGATGAGAATACTTTTAGTATGCTAAACGAAGAGCAAGACTGTTGGTGTGCATCCTTTAAAAATGATGTTGTGAATCATTACTTTCCTAACAATTTTATTCAGCTGAGAATTTAAAAGCATCTTTCAACTGCCATGACAGTGATGTTTTAAAAAAACGAAGGGAACATATCTCCAATGAATGTATCAGACCTCAGTTTGTTAATAGATTACAATCTCCTTCAGGCTGAGATTGCATCATTTGCTATGCTCTGTGCAGCACCGAGCACATCAGTGGCTCAACAAAAAATTAATCATAGTAGTGCAGCACTTGGCACCAACATGAAGGATTCAATTTAAATCAATAAAATCAAACAGAATTAAGAATATAGGACCATTTTTACCCTTTTTGTATCAAGCGTTTTTCTGATGAAGGGGAGTAACACAGTTGGGAGAAAAGGGACACATTGAAAAATACGGCTCCGTTTAACTGCCATCCCGAGGGTGGGTGGACAAACATACTAAAGCATCCTGAAGTGAGGTAAATAAGGAGAAGGATGAAAAGGGAAGGGGCAGCCACATATTAACAGAATTATGCAGACGTTCACCTGCTGTTGTCATGATCAAGGCATGGAGAGGAGCGGCTGCAACAGAATAGATCATTTAGCATAAAAAAAAGAATGGATTAAGTGAAATATAAGAAGAAAACAGAAGAGGATTTTGACTTAAATATGTAACTTTGTGTATATATATATACAGTATATATGAGGAGAGGATAAAAGTGAGTGTGGGATATAAGCATAAACAAATATCATGAGTTACTACAACAGTAAAATTAGAATGATTTAGGATGTCATCAGATCCTCTCTACATGTGTGCCTTAATCCCAGTTCTGAATTGGGGTTCTCAGGTTGGCACTCATGTACCTAAATTGGTCATTTGGAGTCCTGAATACTTATCTGAAACCAAATAAGGGACTCCCTAGTTCAGGTGTTCAAATTTGAAAATTGGATCCACAGCATAATACGAGTAACTCTGTATCTACATGTCTCAAATAATTTCATCAAGAGATTCTGGTGACATCAAATTCCATAAGAGCTAAGATTCCATCTCAACCCTCTCTTCTCAAGTCTCCTATCAAGAATCTTCTGACCTCCAGCTTACCGCAGCTTAGCATGTTTCTGGTCCTCCTTTCATTCCCCCTCCAGAGTGATACAGTTTAAACTTTTTATTCTTCTTCTTCTAACCATTTATGTTCCCGATGATACATTATATGGTCAATTATGTACTTTTCTGACATCACTTTCTTATTATGGATGTCTCCAGTGTCATTTACTTCTTTTGACATCAGCAGAACTTTGCCCATACTGAAACACACCCAAGTTTTGTTTTAAATAACCTGTTAAAGGCATCAGTGTATTCTGATATCATTTAATTTTGTACATTTGAAAAAGACTCTCAGCTGCTACCTGCCAGGTCCTCTTTTCACAACTATTTCCAGGAAGCGAATGTCACACTAGGGAAAACAATGTAAGGGAACCAAAATACAACAGTTTAAATTCATTTTGTTTACCTTGTTAGCAATGATCCAATCTCCTTTTTTGCAGACAGGCAGCTAAGAATGATAACTCTAATTATTTGTCAATTTCAGCTGCTGATTCTCTAGTGTTTTTTAGTCCCACTGATGGAAATAATGATTTCCAGGAGGGTAAACTCACTAACACAACCCC
This sequence comes from Trachemys scripta elegans, assembly GCF_013100865.1. Classification (NCBI taxonomy): domain Eukaryota; kingdom Metazoa; phylum Chordata; order Testudines; family Emydidae; genus Trachemys; species Trachemys scripta. The sequence goes on along the minus strand of NC_048302.1, from coordinate 34,550,192 downwards.
AACTGTTTAGCTTTGCTAGATACACATGCATTTGGATTGTCTATTAACCAATCAGACTTCTATTTCCATAATGTCTATTTAATAAATGCACGTGTATATGTAATAATAAAAATAATACATAGCATTTACTTATGTAATGAATTTCATCTGAGGATCTTCTTTTTTATATATAAAATGTAAGCATTATCATCTCCATTTTACAGGAGAGGAAACTGAAGCACAAAGGGGTTAAGGGCTTGTCTACACAGTCATTCAATGTGTGGCAAGTCTGTGTGTGAATCTACTGTGCACTAGCTTGCCCCGTACTAACTGACCACGTAGAGCTTGCTACCATGTCCTGAAAGTTCTATAATGTGCTTTGCCATACTGCTATTTGAAATGGGAATAGACTAAAGTGCAGCAGGGTCCACATGGTCAGTTTGTGCGCTGTAGATTCACATCCTGGCTTGCTGTGCATTAAATAGCTGGGTAGAAAAGCCCTAAGTGACAATTTGCCCTAGATCACAGGGGCAAGTTAATAACAGAGTGGGAATTAGAATCTAGGTCTCTTGGCTCCAGTCTCATGCTCTAACCAATTGATCACATTGCCTCCCTGTTTGCAATATAAATTTAACTAAATTGAACAGGTAACTGTTAAATATATATTTGTCTTGAAGATTTCTGGTAATCACATAATTCAGAAGAGTAAAGCTGAAGTTGCTTGCATGTCACCAAAACCCAACAAAACAAGTACAATGTAACAATTTTGCATACCTAGTGTTCCTTAAAAATGTACCAGTTGCATTCAATACTACAAACCACATTGATAGATGGAAAAGATACAAAAATGTGCTATTTTCAAGCAATATCTAAAAACTACAAATGGAAAGAGATCTTTAAATTCAGAGTTTCACTTTCCAACCTAATGAAAACATTATGCCCCTTTCACAATAAAATTACAAACTCACTGTAAACTGTGTGACTAAAACTATTTAAAGAGACCTGCATAAACCTGGCCAAAACCTTTGTCTCTCCTAACACATAGACAGGAAGTTAAAAAAAATAGAGAGACTATATTATCTGGCATTTCCAGCAAAGCAATAGGTCTTTGCCTTCTCATCAGTTACAGCGTCCAAGAGTCTCTAACATACTGAAACAATCTTAACTTTGCTGAGCATGTCATCTCATGCATGTCTCCTAATGAGAAGGACACTGATTGTCTCAAATGGAGATTAGATGTCCTCCTGCTGGAAAATTATAATGTGGCAGAATTTTTCCCCTTTAAGCCAGTTTATTAAGATATAAAGAGAATACTAACTCTGCAAAATAATTGGGAAATGTTCTACACTAAATTACTGCACACTATTGGGGTGGCAGCTCCCATAGGAGGAGGGAGTTTTCTTGTTTCCAAGATGGCTGCCAGAATCTCTGACCTTTGTTTTGTTGTTCTTCACTCATATGACAGATGAGCCTATAAAAGGACAGAGTTGGGTGGATTTAAATCATAGACTCATAGAATATCAGGGTTGGAAGGGACATCAGGAGGTCATCTAGTCCAACTCCCTGCTCTAAGCAGGACCAATCCCCAGACAGATTTTTGCCCTAAATCCCTAAATGGCCCCCTCAAGGATTGAACTCACAACTCTGGGTTTAGCAGGCCAAACCACTGAGCTATCCCTCCCTCACTTAAAACCCAAATGTAGGGTTAAAATACATACACACACCCTCCCTTTAACATACAAAAGAAAAGTTAATTCTTTTGATAAGTAAGTGGAAGGTAAGAATACACTTTCATGAAGCATTTTTCAAGGGTTGGATTTTGGTTCTTGAAGGCTCCTTTAGTATTATATTTCATTGGCATATTAACAGTATAAATCAAAAACAGAATAGCAATACCAAATACTACCTCTGTCTTTTGTTAAATACAATTATTTTCCCCATGGCTTTACAGAGGCAGTTGCTTTTATTACATTTAATTGCCTGACCCTGGAACTCAGACTTGGTCATACAGAAGATCTAAGGAATCACTGATTAATCTTTGAATGAAAGTGTGAAATGATCAAGCCCCAGAGAATGTGAAATCACTGTTATAAAAAGTAAATAACTTATCTCCTGCAATCATTGGACAGTCCAACTTTAGTGTAGTGAAAAGTAATATACATCCTCTGGAAAAATGACCTTTGCTTATTTGGCACCAATTGCTAGAATTAGCTGCCAAAATAATTTAAAATCTAAATCTTGACACACTCTCTCTCTAGATATAAATGTTCAGAGTTACTTATTTTTGATACCAAAATACAAATAAGCAAACAAGCCCACAATTTTTTTGCCCATACAGGATAACATTTATAAACACTGATTTGACCAGGTCTGGTTTATTTAGTTTCTGTCTTGTTCACGTTTCACCAAACTGGTTCTAATAAAAATGCCTACAAAAAATAATCAGTTGTGGGGATAGCTGAAGGCAACTGGTCAGGAACGTGTAAACCAAAATGTTCCTTGGAGGACATTAATTGATTAACAATAAACATAACTTACTGTGCTAGATTTTTGCATCACACAAACAACCACTACTCACTTTATTTATTAGAAAGATAATCTTCATTAGAAGAGACAGTCCCTCAAGATTCTGGTTGTAGCACTGGTGATTTTTAGAATTTTTTCACAACTTTCATTACATACTGCTGTTCTGGAGCATAGTTTACTATACTTGCAAAAAGCACTTGCACAGTTCACTTAGCCTCCCTTCTCTCACTTCTTTGCAATTTCATTCTGTGAAGGCTTGATACAGGGAGGTGCTGAGGGCTCAAAGTTGCTCAGCTCCCTAACTCCCACTCAGGGCCGGCTCTATGATTTTTGCCGCCCAAAGCAAAAACAATTTTGGCCGCCCCCCCCCTTATTCAATTACCCCACCCCCGGCCCCGCCTCAACTCCGTCCCTTCCCCAAATCCCCAGCCCTGCCTCCTCTCCCCAGGCGCCAAGCCTGGGAGGGAGGGGGAGCAGTGGCGCGGTTTGAGGGCCTGGGAGGGAGGGGAAGACCCCGAGCCGCCGCGGCGTGCGAAACAGCTGATTCGCGCACCGCTGCCCCCCCTCCCTCCCAGGTTTGAGAGCCTGGGAGGGAGGGCGAGTAGCGGCACGCGAATCAGCTGTTTCGCGCACCGTGGCAGCAGCAGCAGCAGAGGTGAGCTAGGGCGGCCGGGGCACATTTTTAGGGGCGGCATTCTGGCGCCGGCCATGCCGCCCCTAAAAATGTGCCGCCCCAAGCACCAGCTTGTTTTGCTGGTGCCTAGAGCCGGCCCTGCTCCCACTGATGTCAAATGACCTCACAAGAGATGCTCATCAAGTGGCAGGATCAGGCCCTTGCTCTCCATTATTCGTGAAAGCAAAAAAGGCATGATATGCTTTTTCTCTCCATAAAAACCAAGCATTTTTTTGGGGTGGGGTATTAATAGTTTGCCAAAGGCTGGGAATGGTGACAGGGGATGGATCACTTGATGATTACCTATTCTGTTCATCCCCTCTGGGACACCTGGCATTGGCCACTGTCAGAAGACAGGATACTAGGCTAGATGGACCTTTGCTCTGACCCAGTATAGCCATTCTTATGTAGTAATCGGTCAAAATCCCTCATGTAAAGCCTGATTCAATGCTTGCTGAAGTCAATGGAAAGATTCTCAGTGACTTCAGTGGTCAATGGATCAGGCCCATATTCATATTCTTCTGACTAGCTGAATTTGAATGGTTATAACAATTTATTTTAAATACTAGATTGTAATGAAGTATTATTCAACTCCAAGTTAAGCATTAGCTCAAGCAGCTGGGACCTCGGTTATTCTCACTCTGGTTCTCTGACCCTCTTAATACATATCAGTGGATTGGGTTACTCACCCTGAATGAATAGGGCTCGAAGAAAGCGCCACATTGTCCAAATTTTCAGTGCCCCAGCTTAAGCGATACGAATTCCTTTCAGCTTCCTTGGCCAGAGTTGATACCTGAGCATGTGATAGAACTCTTATTTAATTTGTACTTCCATACTTAAAAGCAATGAGCCAAACACACCATGAGTAAGAGTTATTTTTGTATAGCAGGGCTGAAAATGATTAACACTTTAAAAAAGGCAACAACAAAAATGAGCAATAATGACATCAAAGTACTACAAGCACCTTATTGTAACATCTTGTGCTTTTTCAAAGCAACCACAAATGTTACTAGCCCCAGTGAACAGGAATACTGGGAGCGACCAGATTGACCCCTCTTTAAATGACTTAATTGTCTCTTCAAAAATCTTCTCTCTGAATAGTGGACTAGATCCTCAGCTGGTGTAAATCAGCAAAGCTCCTTTGATTTCATTTACACCAATTGAACATTTGACCCCATGCCTATTAACATTGCTCAAAAATCAGATACAATGGAAAGTGCTATAAAGACATGTCCTGTAAATGCATTTATACATTTCTGGTTAATACAGAATATACTTTAGTATTCTACAATAAGCTAGTTCATTTAATAGCAGTTTGAAATTAGACAGGTTTATGGTACAATTAATACTACAGCACACATTACCTCATTCAGTTAATAGAATCCATACAGGGATTCTTTTTCATATTTCCAAAATTGAATATTTAAAATAAATGCATATTGTGCAATTGATCAGTGAGATAAAGAGAAAGGTCTTACCTGGTGGCTGGGGATTATGACAGTATCATCGATCATGGCACTGTCCCTCAGGTAGGAGGCATGGCTCAACGTGTGGGACCTGTCTGAACTGAAGGACCGCAGGCTGGTAGGTTGGCAGGATGCCATGGCAATATATCAGCAGTAGAGAAGGTATTGTGAAAATGGGATGATGGACCAAGCGGAAGAGTGAAAAAAGCGTGCTGTTAGCAAATATAATGCAACTTCCAGGGGGAGTATAAAATAGAGTCTTGTGGATCTCTGACTGAGTGCTGAACCAGTCTTTTGACTGACTCCTCTCATTTAATTCAAAGGAGAACCCAAGAGATTAAACTAGATCACAATCTATTTTATTTTCTAGCCACCAATGCTTTAAATTAGCTATGTGGCTTAATTGCTTCCCTTATACTAAAAAGGAACTCCTGCTGAGGCTCTTTAAAGAAGTTCTCTCTCCTGCTCCATAATACAAGTGAACTGTCTAGGGGAAAAAAAAATGCAAATATCTGACGAGAAGCTGAAATGAGTCCCTCTGAAGTTTCATTCTGATCGATTCTCTCTGACTCAAATGATAAACGAGTAAGGTTCGTTTTTGTCCCCTGGAAGGTACACAGCAAGGTGAACTGTGGCCAGCCACATGCTTCCTGTGTAAAACAAAGTGCCTCCTGCATGCCTTCAGCATCTCTAGAACAGCAATCCAAAACGTGAGCACAGGCTCCTTTGTACGTATGCACAGCACGACAGGACACTGGTTGCTGTAGCAATGAGAGATGCAAGGCAGTAATAAGCTGCTTCCAAGCACCCAGTGCAGAACGTAACTGCAATAGCTGTTAGCTCAAAGCAAAATCCAAACAAGCAAAACAAAACAAAGATACCCTTGCACACAAAGACATATCGAGCTAATACGGGGTTTCTGCCACACAGTAGTATGACTTTTGCTCTTTAAATATTAAAAACAACAGTATATACAGGATTTTTTTTTTCCCAAAAAATCAACAGCTCAGACCCCTTCAGATTTTACAAGTATCACTTTATATTCATGTAGGTGTACTCCTTGTTACTATTCTATGTAGCTAAGGACACATTACATGTAAGTTTAGGAACTAGTTATGTTCTCATGGATTGCACTTGTGTGGGTACTCTCCATGATAATGTAGAAACATTAGAACACTGGAACTGCAGAAGTGGATCAGACCAGTGGGCCACTTAGCCCAATAAACTTTCTGACAATGGCTAGTACCAGATGCTTCAGAGGAAGATGGAAGAAACCCCATAATGGACAGTTTTGAAAAAAATGCCCATATGGGAAGCTTTCTTCCACTCCTGGTTGGTTAGTGGTTAATTTACATCTCTCTCTCTCTTAATCAGAGCTTTACTCTAACTGGGGATGTCCTCATTCTCCACGTACCATAAGAATTCAATATATTTGTAGGTTTAACATGGGATAATTTATTTTCAAGTATCATTTTAAATATTAAGTGTACATTACATACATTAGATTGAAGTAAGTACTATTAAATGTAAACCCACTGGAAGTCAGACAAAAATATTGCAGCAACAGATCCTGTTCAATGACAGTGTATATAATTACAATCATCCAACAGGTTCTTGCAGTATCTGTATTTTACAAATAAATGGCATGGCGTATTTACTTTAAAGATACATAAAATTAAAAGAGCTACCAATGGCCTTCCATTGCATGCCAGCCATATTAAATGGATTGTATAAAATTGATCATAACAAAGATGATGAAAATATTACATGAATATCAGTCTTGGAAAACTGCCATGAAAATTAGTGCAGAATACCTTCTCACCCACTCTGACCAGGATAACGATGGTTAAAAATCTAATGATATTTCACTTGCACGTCATCAAATATTACTCACCCTGATGAGTGGGCAAACAGAATTGAGCAAGGATGATATATGACATTTTCTGGGTATTATACATTCCCTGGATGAAATTCTGACTCCACTGAAGGCAGTGGCAATGGCAAAACACCCATTGACTTCAATGGGGCGAGGATTTCACCTCATGAATTTTAGTCCATGTCTAACTTGTTTTAAATAAAATGTATTGTATGAAGCCTTGATTGTAGGTCATTTTGAATACACGTACATTACTTTGGCAGATATTTTGTAGTGCTACACCTTGTTTTCCATAATAACATTACTTCAGCAAATAGTCATTCTTATATCAGAAATTAAACATCAGTAGCAGACCCCATTTTTCACCACTATCCTTTACTTGCTTTAATGCTTGAAACATTCACAGCTGATTTACAGTGCCATGCAATGCTTGCAAGGGGTTTGCCATCCAAATCATAGGTCCTGCTGTTCAGCTAACGTAAGGTTTCACCAGACCACTACTGAATGAAAAGAAACATGTACTAGGCACTACTGCTGGTCTCTAAGGGTATGTCTACACTGCAGCTTGGAGCAAGCCTCCCAGTCTGGGTAAATCGACTTCCACCAGTGGGGCTCGAAGTAGCAGACTAAAAATAACAACTTAGACGTTGCCGCTCAGCTGGCAGCTTGAGCTCTCAAGCCCTGCCGACCCCTGAGTCTGAGCTTCAGTGACTAGCCCGAGTCTCCACTGGAGCCGCAACGTCCACGCTGTTATTTTTAGAGCATTTGCCCAAGGCCCACTAGCATGAGTCTGTCTACCTGTGTTGGGAGGCTCCTAGCTGTAGCGTAGACATCCTGCAGCAATTTGGTCCTCATTCTCCTATGGTTAGGAGACATTACTATTACAACCACCACAATCTGCCCACAACATGCCCAGTGAATGGTACATGTTCATAATAAATACAGGCCCAGTACATTGAAGGTATGGACATTACCAAGAGACGTGATAGTTACACAAATGTGACTGAGGTCTGTGATGAATTAGAAGTGTATCATTTCCATTAAAATTTTGTTTAAGACAAATACTGAGATGGCATTGCTCACCTTCTATGGATTATATCAGTTGCATACATAAGGAACAACCTGATTGCTAAAGCATCTGGTGCTGAGGTACACTAAGTGGTGTAAACCTAGAAGCAAGGATGCTTATTGCAACCAGGACCTCACTATTAACGGGAAGCGGTGTTTTGAACAGAGCTGATTAAGAGACACGTTCACTAATTATTATTTTTGGTAGGCTTTTAGAATATTGTCACTACATAAGAGGCAAGATGCTCTGGGAAATCTACTAAAACAGACTTTCTGTATGGGGTGGTTCAGATAATATTGGCAAATTCACCACTGCAGGATGCACTGGATCACTGGGACTCCATTCACCCTGTTAGTGACCAATTGAGAGGATAAATGTAGCATTTATCACTGGTGTCACCTGGTGTGGGAAATACAAAATGTTTTCTGTTGCCTGAGCACTCTGTGAAAATTACTTGAGCCCCCTGCAACTTTATATAAACCTGTCTTGGAAACATTCCCTAACAGGGCCTCACTTATGGATAGAAAATCTTTCCCATCTGACATGGCAGATACGTTTGAGTTAAGTTGAGGAGTGGAGGTCATACACTGAATCACAAACCTGAACCTTTCCTGAACCTAGGTTAGCTGACAGATCATTATATGCTACTATATACCAGGTCATCTCTCTTGTCTGAGAATATAACTAACTCCAATAGCAATGCCATTCATTTGGCCCTGTGAAAACAACAACTCCAGTACATAAATCTCCTAGATCCATCAGCAGGCCTGCAAAACGGATGAATAGTGATTGGTGTTGCATGAGTGTACTGGGGACAACATTGTTTACATGCTGTGTAATACCTACCTGGGCATAGTGCTAATGAAAGCATATTAAAAAGAATGATGGGGAGAGAGAAATAATAAACAGGGAATACGGTTACAAAAGAAAACTATAAGCTTTTAAAATATAATTTTAAATGCATAATAATACATGAAAATGGGCTGCTTACACGATTTGTTGTGCTGCATTTGTTACAGCAGAAAAAATGAAATCTCTATTGCATTGCATTGTCTCTGATTCAGGTACTGCAGCAAAGCAACTTTATTTAGGCAGTTTTGGTGGCAATTCCCATGAATATGACCCTACTGTATTAGTGAAAGAGCAGCGGAAAGATGGACCTGGGAAAATGCACATTTTTGTTTGATTCTTCTTCCTGGATGTTCTTTTGCTGCATTTCAGTTTAAACAGATCCGCTACAGGACAGCGAAATAATTTTCATATTGCAAACTGTGTACCAGATTTTTGTCTCAAATATGCTAGTGTAAATCCCCTGAAATCTATGCATGTACTCAAGATTTACACTGGCATAAATGAGAACTGAATCTAGCCTAGCATTAATCTATGTGAGCCTTCTTATACAACTCATTGAAAACAAAAAGAAAAAAAATCAGTATCACCACCATCAGCAGATTATTGTTAACGCTTTTTGATTTTTTTAACCACTGTGTTCTAGGATTCATTGGATTTACTGGAGCAGCGAAGGCTCCAAGTTTGGAAGGCCTAAATGCTTAGGGGTTTAGATATCTTATGATACAATCTGAGTAATTTTCTGGCTTCTTTTGTTCCAAGAGTGATCCTAAGACCGTTGAAGTCAACTGAAACAACTCTACTGATTTCACTGGGCTTTGGAGCAGATCCTATTTGGTGCTGGAATAACATACTACATTGGACACTGGCCTGTGTTACAATTTGTGTGGCCAAAATCTTGACACAAACATTATTTAAGGAAATACCACCTCTGAATGCACTAGATCTGGAAATGACATGAGCAATTTATTCTAGACATACGTCTGACGCAGTGGGTATTCACCCACGAAAGCTTATGCTCGAATACATCTGTTAGTCTTAGAGGTGCCACAGGACTCTCTGTTGCTTTTTACAGATCCAGACTAACACGGCTACCCCTCTGATACTAGACACTGTAATTTTCAAACCTAAATGCCTAATCTTGGACACCCATTTCCCTCTTTGGGCACGTAACTCTGAATTAGAAATGTGGATGTCTATCTGTCAGTTTGTGGACCTGATTATGCATTTATGCTCACTAGTTAAATACCAAAGTTTGAAAACTGTACCCTGTATTGTAATGTAGATTACACTGACTTGGTGTGAATTACAATAAACCTTTTTGAAGTGTAAAGGGCTATTACTCTTTTTGATTTTGGTTTTACAATATAATAGTACACTTCCCTAAGCACTAGCACACCCTAGCTACAACACCCATCTGTGCAAGATAGCCCCACTGAGGGTTCTCCTTCTGTGCTGTGGTTGGTAACACATGCTAGAAAGGAGCATCCTTCTGAAGCACTAAAATATCTCAGCCAACCATCCCCTGATTCTGAGCCATCTGCTCTGTGCCAGCTGGAGGTTAGGATAACTAAGTGACCCTACCACAGAGCCAATATCACTCCTCCTTCGTGTGGCTACAACAAGGAAGGACAGTACATTGCTCTTATTCTCAAACCATGCCCTTGGTTAACGCCCTACCGTGAATCATGGACAGACTTTTCCTTAAGCTCTTTGGGATGTTAGGACCATGTATAGTATTAGTGTACAACAGAATTAGATCACCTTCAGTTGTAAACTCTTTTTTCCCCAGTACCAAATGTATTTGGTTCCTGATAGTTTTCTTCCCATGACTTTCTTTTGACTACACCTTTCTTCTAAGAAGTGACAATAATTATTGAAATGAGAAGGAATAGGCATATCACATAGTTACTTTGAATTAAAGACATTGAGAAGATCTGTGCAGAGAGCTTAACTATTCAACAAAATTATGCTCTAACTCATCATACAAACATATAATTTTCAGGTAAAATACCTGTCAGATCGGCCTCCCTCCAAGCTGTACCTCAGATAGTTCATACCATCTAGGAACTGGCTGCTGGGCAAAGAGTCATCACCTAGTTCTTTCAAGTCCTCTGGCCTGAGGTATTCTCCCCCATCTCCAGTCATTGTGTCGTCACCTTGAAACAAAACACAAACACAATCCACAGAGATCAGTAAACTCACAAGTCCCACATTATTTACAGATTGGGGTAGCATGTCAGCGGGATGGCACAAATAACTGGAAGGTAATTCCCACACACACAGCACTGCAAATTACGAGCAATTAATATACACTGACAAAACTGGCACATCAAGCAGGATAAACCAAATCAAAATCAAGGTGAGTAAGCGATCAGTTTTTGTCCTCCATCTTTTGCCATTGCACGGATTTTTTGAAGGACTAATTTCTGTAGATTATCTTTTAGTTTGATTCCTGTAATGCTGGTGCCAGCCAGCTACCAAGGTGGTAAGTGTCAGCTAAAAACCTGACAAACTCACAGCTGGAAGCCAGGCCAATTCACTTGTGTATTGGTATAGATCAAAGTGGTTGTTAAATAGATTCCAATGTGTTTGGTGTTTAAACTTCATGAAAACTAATGGGATGTTGCATGCATAGTTATCACTTATCTGAATACTGTTAGAATGTAGTAGCACACATTGACATTGTATATACCCTATATCTAGGTGACTCACCAAACACAAAGAAGCCATGTAAAGCAAATGAAGGACAGTAACAGGAAGGTGCTAATTATTGTGCTTTGCAAAGCAAATGGTCATTGTGTATCATGATCAGAGATCAAAGACCCTAAATGCATTCCCTTCTCTCCATATCAAAGAAAGAGCACACTTGGTTAGAACTGTCAACTTGTTTTTCTATGAGAAGAAACTTTAAGTACGGACACAGGAAAAAATTATTCATCTCTGAACTGTTTGGATTCTAGCAGGGCAGAATAGCTGAATGAGAAGACAGATATCCCAGAATCCCTCTGTGTAGCCCTAATAGACTTTTGGGAAACTGGGAGACTACTACATCTCTGAGACCTTTTGAAATTATAGACCAATGGTGCTCAAACTTTTGCACCCTCCCTTACCAGTAATGGAATCCATCCATGACCCTCCCCCGCCCCCCCCATTACGGAACAGCCAAGGCTTCCTCAGCAGCAGAGCTTGGGCTGAAGGCAGAGGTGGGGGTGGAACTGGGGATTGGGGAGGAGCTGGGACTAGAGGCAGAGCTGGTCAGGGGGTGGAGAGGAAATGAGGGCAGAGCTGGGCTGGGGGCGGAGTGGAACAACAGCTGGGGTCAGAGCTAGGCTGGGAGGAAGAGGGCGGGAGGAGCTGGACCTGGAGTCGGAACAGGACTGGGGACTGACCAGGGTTGGGGGAGAGCGAGGCTAGGGGCATAGCTGATCTGGGGGCAGAGCAGGGCTGGAAGCGTGGTGCTCCCTTCCGCCGCCCCCGCCCCCATAGGGACTGGCCCTGGCCCTATTGTGTGCTCCCCTGAACATTCCTCTGTGCCCCTCGGGGGAGGAGGGTGCCCCACAGTTTGGGGACTACTGTTATAGACTATGACTCACCTGTACATATATTTTTACCTGATTTAACCTCTCAATAACTCTCATTCCCTTTTCTTACCTAACTTTTGGTTAGTTTACTATACAATGGGTTATCAGCATCGTCTTTGGAGTGAGGTCTAGGATGCAAATCTACCTGGGTGTGTGACTGGTCTCTTGGGACTGGGTGAAACCAGAATATTTTGTGATTTTTGGTGTAAGTGACCATTTATTGCATAGTCCAGCTTCCCTGAGTGGCCAGATAGACTGGCGTGTTTAAGGAGACTGTCTGTGACTCCATTATAAGACTACTGTAGTATTCTGGGAGTTCACATTGGTTACTGGTTTGGTGAAATCTAATTATAGAACATATCACCAGTGTGGGTTGTTGGCCCTGCTTCTGACAGTCTGTCCTGAAATAGGCACTCAGGGTCGTGAGCCACTCCAGACAGTGTGACAGTTCCTTTATCCACAGCTACATTAGATGCTTGGACTGACAGTGGATGCTGAGACAATTTCTCTTTTGATTGCAAACTGTTGGTTTCAACTCAGAAAGGTACATTTTTTGTCCCTGTGCCTGACAGGTACAAGTCAGTCCTCATTTGAATTCTCAGACATTCAAACTGCACTCCAAAGGACACTGTGTCACTCCTGACAACAAACATCCACGCATGGTCACCCGTAAGATTATAATTTTTAAAACACGGTAACTGATACTCAGAAGCTCCATGCCCATTTGCCATAAATTAGAAATACAATCACACAGATGGCGGAAAAATGAACCAGCATAAACAAGAAAATAATTCACCAAAGGTGAAATCAAAACCTAAATTAGCCCCCATTATCACAAATATCGGCCATTACCATGCCCATTTCTCTCCCGAAGGCTGGGTAAACAGGTGGACCTTACAACATGTTCTGAAGGTGAATAAATTTGTACTTTTGGGACCAAATGAGGTGGGGAAAGTAGGGTCCCTCACACCGAATGCATGAATGAAGTAATAACTTGTTTTTCTCAGGAGAATCATCATCATTGAACTTAAATCTCTACGTGACACGTGGAAGTTTCCCCCCATTTCTTTAAAAATTTCCAGTGTGAACCATCTCCATATTGGAGAGAATGGTTTCTGCTAGCCTCAGTGAAGATACTCATTTAACCTGATGTCTTTCCATCCTCTTTCCCAACTCCTTAGTGTGGTATTTCATAACTACAGTGTGTCCCTGTATGTTAAATGCAGGCCACAGAAATCCACCATGTGGCCCTCACCAGTAATTCCAGTCCACAAATCGCAGAAGTTTCCAAGTTTTCTCATTTCAGAGCTGCACCGGCATCAAATGAAGCGGACGGCAACTCTGATGCCGAGATAGGGCCTGCAAAAATTATCAGTCCTAGCTGTGATGCTCCACCTTGATTTGCTCAGCTCGAGAAGCAACACTGCGGCATTCCAGAGACTACAACTTTATATCAAAGGAGACCGCACTCTTACGTGCTCTGTATTCTGCACATTTTCTTTGCGCTCTAGTGAAGTTGACACGGGGCCTTAGTTTGGATGCCTCTATGATATGAAGTCCAAATATGCAAATCTGATTAGTTTAACAAAGGCAAAGGAGAGGAAAATATAATGACAATGTATTATTGTTAACATCTATACTTGGGATAATGTGTCATCTTTTCTGCTCAATTTAACTAGGATAGCAGGCTAAATGAATACTGTTTAATCACAAATACAGAAATGCTGGTATTTGTTTTCATAAAGAGCTTAACATTTGATTTCAGTTGAACTTTTCTAGCTTGGTCAAGCATTATTTCCAGCTGTTAAATAAAAACATCTGAAAATTTGACATCCAAAAACAAATAAAATCAACTTTTTTAATAATCTGTCTCTATCTAATCTATATACACACCTAAATCTTTAAAAGGTAACTACAAAGCCTTTTCAAACTCCATCTGTAATACTGAAAGAAAATGAGACTGGGCATTGTTTCACAGAAAACAAGAGAATGCATTTAATTGTTGCATATTTCCTGTCTTTTGTCAAACAATGTTTCCTGAGAATCTGACAATATAAACCACACGACTTATTTAAACCTTGGAAGATATCAAAGGAAAGCTGTTTAAAAGGAATTTCAAATGATTTTTCAAATAAAATAAAAACTTACAATCATGCCAAGCATTCCATCCATAATGGAAACAAAGGCAAAACCTTACCAGCTTTCATCCCACTAGCATCCCTTCCAAAAAATGACCCATTCAAACTTTGGTGGCTGAGCTGCAACTGCCAAAAGTGGTACCAATTAGTACTAATTGTTTAGGGTGATGTGGACATCTGTACACTGTGAACTGTAATGAGACCATTAATACTTTTCACAATGACAAATGAACAGTCATAACACTGCTGACCTAGCCTATCCTTGAAGCAGTGACCCTGAAGGGAAGGCACCATTACCGATGCCTTGAGTCATCCCATCTCTTTTTATCACAACACTGAGGACATGTCTACTCTGTTTCACTGTTCCAACAGCCAGACTATGGGGGTTTGAACAGCAACAGGAACCAAAGTTCTGCGCTGTAATTCCCCTGTGTGGATGCTGCGGGCATGAAAAAAAAGGTTCCTAATTCGCAGTAAAGTAGTCCTCTACAAACAGGACTACATTAATGCAAAGTAGGAGCCTTTTTGTTTATGCCCGCAGCACCATACGGGGGAGCTAATGCACAGCATTTTAGTGCGTATTGCTATTCACACACCCCATAGTCTAGCTGTTGGAACTGCGGGACAGTGTAGACATGCCCTTAATAGCAAGGGAAGAATACTGTGGCCTAGAGGATAAACAAATACAAATTATTTAATTTATCAAATCTAACTACAGTCTATATATTAACTTAAAGCAACTTCTCATACAGTTGAGGTTACCAGAATGTGTTAATTCATTGCAGGAGGATTACAGGCATGCAGAGAGAGTTGCTTAATTGTATGTAATAAACAGATATTCTGTCTTACAAGTCAGTATTATTAATATATATAGCAACACCCCTGGGCCACAATCAGGACTGGTGTCTCATTGTGATACACAAAAACATACAAAAAGACAGACTCTGGAGAGCTTGATGTTCAGGTGACCATGAGTGCATTTACACAGAAAAATCACCTCAGATGGTAGCTTTGTAGCAATATAAAAACTGCCCTCTTTTATCATGTTAGAAATAATTAATCTGACCTACCAGTGTTTTCTATTAAGTTGTGTCATCATGTTACCTGTCAAATTAACTACATGTAAATTTACACTACTTAATAAGCAAATCATGATGCACAGACCAGTTGATTCTGGTGCTTCATGATCTGTGCTGGCTACCTATTAACTTGTAGGAGGAGTTCAATGGGTTAGCTTTCAGAGCTAAAGCCCTAAATTGTGGCTCTGATTACTTGAGAGATTCTCTCTCCGCATATGAGATCAATACTGTTACAATCAGCAGATGATTAATCCAGTAAGACCCTCATTCTGACTGAGGCCTCTGAACACTATTTAATTACAAATTAATAAAATAATACATAATTATAATAATACTAGCAGTTTGATGAACTCCCCAGGACTTGCAAATAGACACCCTACCACAGTGGAGGAGCAGGAGGGTAGATGGCTTAACCTAGGAAGAGTAGCCAGCAGCAAATACTTGGGCTGGTGTCATTAAAAGTGGTGAAGAGATGACATCATGGTGGTAAAGGGGCCGGTCACATTAGATGCAAAGGTCAGCTCTCAAAATGCAGTTGCTAGGAGATTTCTGTCTGCTCAGAGCCTGATGGTGGTGGAGGAATGAGGGGAAATCCCATTGTCAATCATTGCTATAGCCCAGGGGAGGGCAAACTACAGCCCAGTCCTGTGGTGTGGCAGGGCTAAGGCAGGCTCCCTGCCTGCCCTGGCCCCGTGCCGCTCCCAGAAGCAGCCAGCACCATGTCCCCGTGGCCCCGGTGGTGGGGGCGGGGAAAGAGAGAGCAGAGGACTCCGCGCGCTGCCCTTGCCTGCAGGCACCCCCCACTGGCCGGGAACAGGGAACCAAGGCCAATTGGAGCTTCGGGGGTAGTACCCACAGAAAAGGGTGGTGAACAGAGCCCTCTGCCCCCCCAACCCTCACAGGAGCCACTGACGGACATGCTGGCCACTTCCAGGAGCGGCGCGGGGCCAGGGCAGGCAGAGAGCCTGCCTGCGTGCTGCTGTCACTCTGGAGCCGTTCAAGGTAAGCGGTGCTGGGCCAGAGCCTGCATGCCGAACCCCTCCTGCACCCCAACCCCTGCCCTGAGCCCCCTCCCACACTGCGCACCCCCTCCTGCACCTCAACCCCCTGCCCTGAGCCTCTTCCTGCACACTGGACCCCCTCCCACACTTTGCACCCCCTCCTACACCTCAACCCCGGCCACACCCCGCACACCTCCTGCACCCCAACCCCCTGCCCTAAGCCCCCTGCTGCACCCCACACCCCCAACCCCTCCCCTGAACCTCTTCCTGCACACACTTGACCTCCTGCACACCTCGCACTCCCTCCCACACCCCAACCCCCTGCCCTACATTCATAGCCCTGCATACAATTTCCCCACCCAGATGTGGCCCTCGGGCCAAAAAGTTTGGCCACCCGTTATAGCCACATGAAACTGCTTTCAAACTGGAGTTAAGTAAAAAAAATAAAAAAATCTCTTTGCCTAAGCCAATAATACTCTGTCATAATCATTCTGATAGTTCTGTGTTTTGTGAACATATATTCCATTTCCTATTTTCAACAAAAAGTCATGTTTACAGACAGCCTACCATTATTGACTAACCCTATAACATCAGGAGTGTAAACCTGCTATGTCACAATTCTTTTTTAAAAAATAAGGCAACAGATTTCAATTTCAAGTTGCTAAGATGGCTTCTATAAGCAGTAAGGGGAACATCTTGACAGGGCTTTGGGACTAGATTTGGTCCTTGGTTGGGCTAGAATAAAAAGTAAAATGTTTTTGCTAATAATTTGTGGGTCTTATTAAAACAAAAATAATCTTTATACTGGTGATTTCACATGTTCAGACACCAGTATTATGTGGTTATCAGTGAATAGACTGATAAGAGAGGCTGGCCATGTGCAGAGGTCACAGTGCTCTGTCCTTCCCTGGCAAGCCCTGCTGAACATGGAGGCAATACTGTCTAGCTGTTAGAGTAGGAGACTGGGAATGGGATCCTATATCCTAATTCCTAACTCTTCTACTGACTTACTGAGTGACAGGACAAATTACCCAATTACACTGAACCTCCTTATATGTAACTCTAAAATGGGGGTGCATACTTTCCTACCTTGAAGAGTGGCTTAAATCAGTTAACCATCAAAAAAGCACTTTGAGATCCTCAAATGAAAGACACTGTAAGTGCAATATATCATTATATGGAGAGCAGAATTTGGGAAGCCACATACAGTTCTTAGTTTGGGAATTACGGCTCTGGGAGAAACATTTAATTAAGGCTTTTAAAACAAGCCAGATCAGCTAGGAATGCATTTCCATTATGGTGCTCTGGTCATTATGCCCACATCTTCAGCCAGGAGCGGGGCTCTGTGTAATTTTCTCCATGCTAGCCTGGAAATACACTCTATAAATCAGCTCATTGGGGGATGGGGGTACTTTTAATGCAATAGGACAGCTCTAACTCATCACAGTCCTCTCCCAGCAACATAACTATACTGTGGAAGACAATTGCTGAAGAACTGTTCTTCCAGTCATTTTCCCATAGTATTTTCATCAAAGAAAGCCAAAGAGATAAATTTAAAAAGAGAAAGAAAGGGGGCAGTGCAAAAAGCTGCCAAAAACTGTTTTTAATGTAAGCTCTTAAAGCTAAAGACACTTATGTTAGTTTGCCAAAAACACTGTCTTCCCTTGCTATATGTTGGTAAGGTCCACGATGCTGTACAGCTCCCTATGTGGGCTCTGCATCTTAGAAGTAACAGATGGAGAAGAGGCAGCTAAGGCAAGTATGAATTTTTTATTCAACTCAGAAGTATCTTTAATGGCAAGTATATTAAAGATCACCCCCCTGAGAATCTGCTTGGAAACCTTTGATTCCCCAGAGTCAATGTTCCACTCAGTGGATTACACCCATTAAACAATTACCTGCACTACAATGGGTTTAGCTAATGAATATAATTGCCATAACACAGCTGTAGATTTCTGCATCTTTAGCCAGTTGAAACCCCAAATATTCTATAGCTACTTGATCGTGGATGCACATCACATCACGTCAGCCATATGTCGCTCAGAGAAGCACTGACAGAAAGACAGGAAATGGAGCAAATGAAATGGAAAGTCTGCACGTGTCCCTACTGTCTGGTGAGAAGAGGGTAATCAAGTGCACTGGCCGTAATCTGCCCTCCTGGGATTCTGGGAAGGGGAGGATGACTGAAATGTGTCTCCTCCTGAATTAGAGCATTCTAAAGTGAATTCTAGTATTTGGCAGGTTGCCAAGCTGTCACCTGACAGAGAATAAACACGGTCTCTTTAGGATGTGAACCAGAATAAAATATTCACAACCCTCCATGCCGTAGAAGCCTTGATAAGAAATGCATGCTGACTGAATGGCAGGCTGACAAATCCAAAGTAGGTCTACTGTACAATGCCAAAAGGGGAATAAAGTGCTACAGCAGGGGGCTGCCAACAGTAGAGAGTTCATGTAAAGTTGCTCCCAAGCACCAAAAGTTCCTGTTCTACATGTCTGTTCCACTTCTCTCTTCCCCCGGGTCATTTAGTCAGTAGAAGCCTCAGAAGTTAGTAACTCCTTGTGTGACTCCAAGCAGAGAGAGAGAACAGATCCTAAACATAGATTTTGGGCAGGGAATGTCTTAAAAAGAAACTCACCTGGGGAAAGGGTCACTGAGAGAAGATACATCCCACCAGAATATTGCTCTTCCCATATGGATGGAAACAGCTCACTTCAAATCTCATTGATTTTATCCACAAAACAAGGAATTTTATCATAACATGAGGACCTCATGCCAGCCACGGAGTGGAGACAGCTTGGATTAACTGGGTCATCTATAACCCAAATACATTCACTGACAGAGATATTGTGGGTACTAGGTGGAAGGAAAGAAATGGTTCTTTGCCTTGCTCAGTGGTACAAAGTATTGCATCATTTGTCCTTCTAAGTTCAAGAGGATAGATAAATGGATGTCTGTCTTTCACTCAACAGCTTTCTTTAAGTACTACACAAGAGAAGCACCAAAAAGGAGATAGGTATTTAGAAATGTGATCATCCTTTTTAGTGTACTCAAAGGAAGACAGCTCTCCAGCCAGCAAGCCAATATCTTTAGCCAGGTTCTTTGAATATGAACCTGATCCTAAATAAGTAATGTATGATGTAGTATGTTAATGTCTTCTTGTAACTTTGCCTTAATAAAAAAAAATAATAAAATGTTACATGCTAACCTGTGCTCTGAAAGCATCATTCACAGGAATGTTGGAGAGTAAAGGAAAAACATTCATGACACTCTATTTAAACACAGTGATAATGACTCATTGGATTTAACTTAACTGTTAATGACTTATGGCACTGTTAGCATCCAGAGAACCTGCCATTAATTAAGATTATTAATGTCGATGTAAAAACAACTTGTGAATAGCCATGCAGGAAAGATAAGAAAGTACATTCTAAAGCTTGTGGAGAGTGGAAATAATTTCTGGCAGTTACTGTTCTTTAAAGATGGGTTTCAAAGATGTTGTTCAGATGGGTAAGACTCAACAGAAATCATGCCCCTTCCTGTAATGTTCTGATCTTGGTTTAGAAAGAAAAAGAACTAGCAGGTTGCTTCAAACAAACAGTTATGTTAATATATAATCAGGTCCTGCTAGATCCTGTGGAAAAAATAATTCCATTTCCAGAATTGCTGGTAAGGTCATCTGTTACAATGATTTTAAAGGTATACAGTATGTCATAAGTGCCTCCTAATCATTCTCCAGCCTTTTCTTATTGCTACCTTTTCCACTAAATTAAGATTCAGGGAGACCATTTGTGAAAGAGCAGAGAATTCATTTTTTACTTTACACTGAGTTTTTGTTCTGCAAAACATCTATGGAAAACTGACACTTTCTTATGCAATAAATGTGCATCTTGTGTTTTGAGTCACGCCTGCTGATTTTACTGGCCAAAGTTTATTCTTATTACTAAACATGGTCAGGGAAGGTTTCTATTTTCCTGAGAAAATTTTTGAAGAAAATGAAGTGTTAGTTTCAGTCAAGATTTTTTTTTGAGCAGGGGGTGGGGGTGAAAAAAGCCAAACACACCCTGATTTTTTTCAAAATCCCCAAATATTCATTACTAACAAGAAATAACTAGAGCTAGAAAAAGACTTCTGTTAAAAACAAATCAGCTTCAAGTTTTTTGATGAAAACCTGAAAAATGTTCACACAAATTTCTATTTTGTCAAAAAGCCATTTTCTGTCAGAAAAAAGTTTCAATGACAATTTTTCAACCAGATCTACTTATTATTTTTGGCTTGTCTTAGCAATGCAGAGCCAATGCAACTATGGAAGAGAGAGAGATCATCTGCTTCACATGTCAAAAAAATTCTGATAGCAGAAAGAAAGAATCCATCCTGACTTTCAAATTTACAACTGAGTTTGTACGTCTGGCATTTAGAAAAAAACAATCATTGGAGTTGAAAATCATGAAGAGACTATAAACATGGAACCCAACAAAGCCATTTATACAGAGTACTGCACTTTAACACAAATAGCTCTGTCTCGATAGGCCCAAGCAAGAGATCATTTAATAGCTAACCATTTTTTTCTTTCACAGCTAGAGTGTGAAATCTAGAGTATGGAGATCATTTTGAAATGAGGGGGAGATATTGGCTAAATTTCTCTGCTGGTTTCCCATGACTATCACAGCATGCACAGAAGAAAGGTATTGTATTATTGTTCCCTTCCTGTCAACAAGATTTTAGGAATTAGCTTTAATATGCCTACCAAATACTTCCTATGAATGTACATTTCTCTCTCTCTCTTTCCCATTGAGGCTTTTGACATATAGCTTTTGATCTGCTTCTGTAAGTCATCCATACTTGGCTACATACATTAAGCCAAATCTTGTTCTCAGTTATAAAAGAGAAAATCCAGGGTAAGTGCATTCATTTCAGTGCGGGTTTTCTGGATTTACACTGGTGTAATGCAACAGCAGAATTTGCCTATGTAGCTTTAAAGTATAATAAAGTATTTATAAATTGTGTTTCTTCAATCTAACCAAGGTTCTACATCCTCCATCTCCTGCTATTAGATAATTTTGGAAGGCCCTATATTTTCCACTACGTAATACACAACTTCAATGGAGTTGTGTGCTCTTATGTCAGCAGTGAATTTAGCCCTGACTAGTCTGCCCAACCTCTTTCTCACACACATTAACTAGGCTTGGAAAGATTAGATTTTTATTAGTACATGTCAATTTCTCCGCACACACAAAAACCTTTGAAAAAATATTTCCATTAATGATAATCAAAATTTACAGATAGGGAAATTAAGAAAAATAATGCTTGAGAACTTATCAGAGTTTAAGGATATGTATTTTGTATATTCTGATGTGAGATGTTGAAAAGTTATGTTTTAATGGATATAAAGCTTTACCTATTTGAATCTCCGTATCTACTGTCATTAAGCAATTTTTATCTGACCCTCCCCAATGTCTGACCCACTCCACAATTTCCCACAACTGTGAAAATTTAAGTCAATAATAGAAAAAAACTGCTTAAAATAAACACTGATATGATAAAAAAGTAAAAATCAAATTCTGCCAAGCCTACACATAACCAAATAATACTCCCACTACTTTAATGCAGCTATAGAAGGCACTTGAACATCTTATGTGATTCAGTGAGGAACATTCTTGATAAGAAGCTACAAAGCAGCATTTTAGCATTGTTTACAGAAAAGGTTATAGAAGGTAGTAGGCAACCTTTCAATATGTTTATCACAATGCAATTCCAGGCAGGTGCAGCCATAACACATTTTGAGCAAATAATATTCCTCTATACCTACAGTATTTTATTATATAATTATAATAATCATGTCATAATCAAACTAACATTTGATTATTTCAATTTTTGATGTGAATATAAGTTTGATAGATAAAGGTAAATGTGTTGATGTAATATACTTAGATTTCTCCAAGGCATTTGACTTGGGTACCATATGACGTTTTGATTAAAAAAACTAGAACACAAAATTAACATGTCATGCATTAATTGGGTTAAAAATTGGCTAACTAATAGGTCTCAAAACGTAATTGTACAGGGAATTGAACTGAGTGGGAGTGCTTCTAGTGGGTTCCCACAGGAATCAGTTCTTGATCCTACGCCATTTAACATTTTTAGCAATGACCTGCAAGAATACATAAAATCATCATTGATAAAGTTTGCAGGTGACACACAGATTGGAGGACTGCTAAATAATGAAGAGTATACATCATTGATTCAGAGCTCTCTGGATCACTTGGTAAGCTGGGCTAAAGTAAACAATGTGTTTTAATATGTCTAAATGTAAATGTATACATCTAGGAACAGAGAGTGTAGGCTATACTTGCAGGATGACGGTCTCTATCCTGGGAAGAAGTGACTCTGAAAAAGTTTTGGATGTCATGGTGGATAATCCGCTCAATATGAGTTCCCAGTGCAACACTATAGACAAATTGACTAATGCAATCCTTGGATTGCCCTTGAGTAAGGGCAGAGAAGTTATTTCACCTCCATATTTGGCACTGGTGTGACTATTGCTGGAATACTGCATCCAGTTCTGGTGTCCACAATTCAAGAACAATGTTGATAAATTGGAGAGAGCTCAGAGAAGGGCTACAAGAATGATTAAAGGATTAGAAAATATGCCTTTTAGTAATAGACTCAAGGAGCTCAATCTATTTAGTTTAACAAAGAGAAAGTTTAGGGGTGACCAGATCACAGTTTATAAATGGGGGACAAATATTTGGTAATGATCTCTTCAATCTAGCATATCAAGGTATAACAAAATCCAATTGCTGGAAGTTGAAGCTAGACAAATTCAGACTGGAAATACAATGAAAAATTTTAACATTGAGAGTAATCAATCATTTGAACAATCCAACAAGGGTTGTGGTGGATTCTCTATCACTGGCAATTTTTATATCAAGATTGATTTTTTTTAAATAATATGCTTCATTTTAAAAGGAATTATTTTGGGGAAGTTCTATGGCCTGTGCTATACAGGAGGTCAGACTAGATGATCACAATGGTCCCTTCTGGCCTTGAAATATATGAATCTATGAATAATCTTGCTCTTACATAGAACTTTAAATCCATAGATCCATAAGTGCCATACAAACAAATGCATCATTATTCACAATTTACAGAAGGGAAAACCGAGGCACAAGAAAGTGAAGTGACTTCCCCAAGGTTACACAAACAGGTCAGTGGAGATCCTGGAATAGAACCCAGGTTTGCTGATTCCCACTTCAGTGCCTAAACAAAACAGTAATATCTCATTAGCTCTTGTCAACTCTTCTTGCATATGGCAATATTTGAGCCATGTTTATTAAATGATTTGAATATTTCACATACTCAAGTTTAGTGTATGCTACAAAAATGAAGGAAGAAACCTTTTTTATTGGTGCCTTTCTCTTATGTGAAATAGGATTTTCAGTTTATAAATTCCTAGTAAGCCACTTTTCTTTTAATCGGGAATCTGGCGGAACAGGTTATGGATTAACTCTGAGCTGTTTTATGAAATCTAAAGTCACATTTTTCTTGTGCTTCAATGATGAGTTACTTCTACAGATTACATGAAATCACTTTATCACTAATCCATGTTCATGAAGAGATATGAAACCCCTCTCTCACATGGTTATTAGAGTAAGTATGAAATCCATAGGACTACTTGAGAGTAAGGGACTACTCTGTGAGAGTACAGATGGAACAATCTGGTCTTTAGTGATTAAAACATGTAGTGATTTAATGCATATCATGGTACATATAGATGTAGAGGACATATGTTACTTTCAGCCTATATGATTAAGCTATTTCTGTTTTCAGCAATACTTTAGCAAATTCATTATCCTAATGATCCTCTTCTTTAGATGACTAGTATTTGTTGGTGTTTAAAAGAAGGACACAATTACAACACAACTTTATTTCTAAAGCAAAGATGGGATAGAATCTTTTGTAATTTGTTAGACAGTAAACACTAGGGGTTTATTTTATAATGGTTATTCCTCTTTGGGTGTTGTTATTCTATGGCTGATTTCTGGGACTATTTCCTCTACACATAAAAAATCATACCCTGGCCTTTTATATTTTCCTTTCCTCAAACAAAAATGAACTTTATTTAATCAATGTCAAAATACAAAATGATGCCATGATCTATTCCAATGGAAACAGAATTGAGAATTAGGAGTTGCTTTCTCTGAGAAACTCACTGCAGTTCCTTGGGTAAGTTCTTTTACTTCTCCACCTCAGTTCCCCTATCTATACAATGGGGATGACAACAGTTAAAATCTCTCTCTCAAGGAAGTTTTGAGCATAAATTAATTACTGTCCGTGGAAACCTTTAAACATGTATAGCATTAAAATAAGTGCTAAGTATTTTATTATAATTATTATTACTCTAAGTGGGGCAAAAATAACATATATGTAATGTCTGCATAGTAATAATGACATTACTTATCAATTATCTGAAGGGAAAAAAGTTCTCTCTTCACAGTTGTCTAGTATGTCTTGTCTCATCAATATTTCTCTTTAAGGACCCAGTCCTGCAAAAGCTTATGCACATGGTTCACTTTACAGCTATGAATAGCCCCATTGATTACACATAACATTAAGAACATGTGTAAGTATTTCCAGGATCAGGGCCTTGATCTGTCTGAACTTCTAGAAAGTGACTCTCTATTTCTGTAGTTTGTACAGCACTGATCATATTGTTGGTGCTAAACAAATAGTGATGATAATAAATATGGAGCAACTAATATTAATCTTTAAGCATTCCTTATTTTAGATTACAATTCTATGATGTAACATACTTGATTCCAATCTGGGTTGTGACAAAAACGTCTTAGACCCTGATATCAAGCTTGTGAACACGCACTGATGCCAATGGATATTTTGCCTGTGTAGGTCTATGTAACAGGGCCCTTCGTGGTAACGTAGTGGGATTTGTTCTTTGATGTAACAGTGTTCTCATCATCTTCAAAAGTTTCCATCTGTCACTCCCTTTGCGCCTTCAGTGCCTCCCACTCACCACTCCCTATCTTCCACTCATGACTTCATACTTTCTTCCATGGTAGCCTGACTTTGGAACTCCCTGGCCTTCTGGTGCAAAAGATGATTACCTTTCTTCATTCAAATCTTGCCTAACATTCACTCTTTCTGCCAAACCTATTGATGGAGACCCATCTGAATGTCATCACATCACATGTGTCTGCATTTCCGTCTTTCTCTCTGTTTTATACAACACCAACCACATATTTCTGGTGCTTAAAAATACATGATACAAACCAAACAACTAACTCCTCTGAAATAGTCACTGGCTCAAGTATTCTTCTCATGTTCAACTTTTTAACTATATGATTAAAGTTAGACGGTTTACTGTGTCACATTTATTTATTCAGAAATATATCTTGTCACTGTAATACAGCTAAGGACAAGATATGCAGGAATCTTACCGCTAGTCTCTTACAGACAGTCCACAATTATGAAAGGGCTCACTCTCGCTAATAAAAGGTCTCTGTCTTCTGGCCTCCAGCTACTTTAATTTCCTCTTATAGTCACCACCCATAACGACAAGCTTCCATACCACCCAAAATGATTTTGCCCCCAAGAATGGATTTTATAAGCAGGGTGACATGAAGTGCAATCATTGTGACCATTCTGCTCAGTGATCAGCAGTATTGGCATAAATGCTTAGTTCAGCGCCAAGGCCTTGCAAGGAGATGTAGAGGAGGGTTGATTTCCAGTCTGCTAGCTTTTTGATAAACTCTGTTTGTCAGCTGGTGACAAGAAAACCCAGAGGGTTAAAATAATAATCTGGAGGGAATTAGTCATGCCAAAAGGCCACAATAAGTGCTGTCAAATAGTTAATGGTACAGGTAAATTGCCTTTGGGGTTTTTGGCGTATCCATACAGAAAAATACACACAGACATGCTCTCAAAAGTAACAACATGGGTCAGCGTTAGGCACCCTGATTATGCAGATACAGATCGTCTCAGCACAAAAATAAATATATACAACCAAATTAAACAGAAACAGAAAAGTTTGTGTGTCTTACTCCAAGAACTCCTTCTAACAGCACCTGTGCCACTATATGCTTCCCCATCACTGAGGCGTTCATCATCAGAGTGTTTAAAGGCTGCACAACATACAAGTTAGCTTGAGAAAAGGGGATACCCAGTAGCTAGCTCCTCCAGATACAGCAGTGGAAAGGCATGCTGTGCTTTGCAGATTAAAAGAGGACTGAATGGTAGCTTACACGAACAAAGGGGATAGAAAAATATAAATATAATGCAGTAATTATTAAAGGCCTTATTTTGTCACCCATGAGTAATCCCACTCAGATTGTTCAAGGAGTAAAGTGCTGCTCAAAGGGAATAAAGTTTGCAGAGTCGAGCCCTAGAGATATAACTGCATTGATTACATTGCAGAGAAGCCTAATATATTCTTGACTGCATGTAGATTTGAATGTTTGTTGATTTCTGGCCTATTGTTTTGCTAAACATGGGCAAATTAACAAAAGAAATCAAATATCTGTAGTTCAGTACACAAATTAGAGACAGGATAAATTAAAAAAATTGCCTAAGTGATTTAGCAGCCTATGTCCCATCTCTAAAGGGGATCTAGGCACTTAGGAGCCCAAATCCTATTGACGTTCTATGAGACTTAATCTTTCAAGGACCTAAGTCACTTTTAAAATTGTAATTTAGGTTCCTAAATCCCTTAGGCATTCACAATCAGGACAATCCCCATCAAATAATAAGAACCAGCAGATATGCCATGCATAAAATATCATTACTATAGAATTATTCAGCATTTCAGATAGGAAAAAGAAAGAGAAGCTAATCCATTATTATAACCTGTAAGCAGACACATCATTAGTTGAGAAGTCACCGTATTTGAAATTTGTCAACTATTCTTTCATAAACTATTAAAGGTGTATCCCCCAAAGCTAGTTTGTTTATTTCTATTCAGTATAAACTGCCCAAAGGTAATAATCCCAGATAAATTTCACAGATGGTTTTTTTTAGGATTAAGCTAAGTGATGTAACATACACCTCGAGTCAGCACATGGGGTTAAATCTGGAAGGATTTCAGTGGTATCAGTGTGTAGTTACTTTATGTCATGGCCTATGAATCTGTGTTCAGCAAGTGCCAAAAGGCCTTCAAGCTAACAGTTTCATCTTCTTCAGACATATGCATCTTTACCTAAATGTTTCCAATTAAACAAAGATCCCTATCTATTTCTGTGATATGCATATCTGGATACAGGTGGATCTGATCCAAAATGTTCAGACCTCAAACCTCTCTTTATAGTGGGCAAGTGCACCTTTGGAAAAGCTTTATATATAAATTTTAAACTCCCACATTTGGAAGTGTTTAGATTTCTATTTGGTTCAGACCATTACAAACATACAAAGAAGTTTGGATCTGATACTGGAATTTGGATCCACGGTTTTTGGATTGGGGTCATCTTTAATGCCTCTATTCAAATCTTGTAACCAAAAAGGCATGAAATCAAGGTCTTTAAACAGCACACTATTTCAAGAATTGAAGCAGCTTAATTCTATACTGTAATGGCGCAAAAGACACTAAACAAAGGAATTTAAGTTGCTCACCTTCCTCATCTGAAACATCTAGGACCTCAGTCATCGTCTCAGGTACATTCAGTTTGTGTTTCTCAGTCACAGTCTGCAGAGACAAAATAATCATCTCTCAAGTTAAGCATCAAGAAAAATAGCAGGCATTTATCAGGGTATTTTCAACAACAGCTGCAATTCAATCTGTTCAGACATTTTACAATGCTTTCTCTTCCCTCTGGTTTTATTTTTCAGGGTGTAATCTTTACCATAGTTGCTCTTGCTTTCTATTTGTGCTACATCAAATGATCATTTATTCTGGAAAAAACATACAAAAAACATGTATATAAATAGATGATGCACGTAGAGTAACTTAGACAATGCTTCCAGGATGGTTCTAAATTGAATTAGGTAACGTCTACAGAAGAACCGTAAAAAGTTATACGGGACATATGGAAATTATTAAAATTGTAAAGCATTTGGAAATGAAGCTATGAATGATGTGAAATATTTAAACTGAAAAAGATGAAGAGTAGTTAGACAGACCATATGATGCATTTCTTACTTGAAACAGCAGCTCAGTGACTACTATGTGTATTAATGTTTCTCTTTTCATAATTATTACAAATCACCCTATGTCTTGGAGTAAATGTACATGGTGATTTACACACACACAAATTCAGACATATCACCTGCACCAAATAGCTTATAGGATTAGTTATACAAGGCAAAAACACCAGAGACAATACATGAAGCAATAGTTCAGGTAAGGGTGAGCATGGTGGTTATCAGAAAACAGATTTTTAGAATCAGTGACTTTGCATGAAGGACTCGAAGAGGAAGACAGAGGGTGCTTGGCCATGGAGTGAGACTGGGAGAGGGAGAGAGACTGATTCAAGAAAGGGAGCATCATCTTAGCATGAGGTAATGTGTGGGTCAAGGACATGAAGAAAGCAATAAGAAGAGAGCATTGTGAGGAGTGTAGGGCATGAAAGGATTCTGGGGAGAAATGAGAGCAGATATGTTCTATAGGTGGAGAGAGGATTATATAGGGGCCTGAAGAATGTTGAATGTGACATAATAGGAGATGACAAGTCAATGAATTCAAGAGGAATTCCATGGTCAAAACTGCTCTAGCCAGTACACAACCACTCCATGGCCACAACCCACTCTGAAACCAGCCAGTAGAACTGGATATCCGGGAAGGAGAGTTTACGCTTCACTCCTTAAGGTGTGTAGCAGTGGATGTAACCCCTTCGTACACAGGGGAGTGTCAGGAGACAGTATGTCTGTTGAAGCTCCCACAGGAATAGGTCACCATTGCGCCACTCTCAATTCTGGCCAGCACCTATAAAGCATAAATTAACCCCAAACGTGGAAGTAGCAAAACAACATACAACTCTTGTGATATTTATTGAGGGATGACCCTTGAAGCCCCCACTCTATCCGTACTCAAGCAAAACTTCCACTGAGGTCAATGGCAATTTTGCCTGTGTAAAAACTGAGTGAGGACTTCCAGATCTGGTGCTGTAATTCTATACTTCTGGCAAGCCAGTGAGGAAGATAGCACTATTCATTATTATGATGCTTTTCTATACATATCTATACATCTCTCATCATTGCTGAATCTGTGAACACTGGTAATTTGTCTAAGTTTAAGTGTCTGAAATACATTAACTGCAGAGAATACGTTTCAATTTACCTTCCTATAGTTTGTATGTGGGCAGGATGGAGGGTGGGCAAAACTGGTTGCCTGCAATCTCAGTTATTCATCTTTAATTAGATCTTAACCATGATTCAAGGAATTAACAAGTACGGTTTTCAATGCATGTGTTATGTGTTCCAAGCTCTTTTGTACTCATTACATTCCTCAGCCAATTCTTTGACTCTTTTTATCGCTCCCCTAGAAAGGTCAGGCAGCAGTAGGGAGTCCGAGCCAGCTGAAGCAGACTGAACACACACGGCAGTGCAGGTGACCTCAACCTCCTTCTTTGTAGCAATAAAAGCAATGAATTCAGAAATAAATCCTAAATAAACAAAAAGGCTGACACTCTACAAGTGGAATAAGGTGAGAAGGAGGATAGTATATTCTTCAAGTGATGGGCAAAGCACTGTGTGTGTACATCAGTTGTTAAAAAGATGAGAAAGTAACCCAAATGCTGTACTGCTGCTGAGTATGAGCACTGAATAAAATAGCCAAGAACTCAGCAAACAGAGAGGGGGTCTCTGAGGAAAAGAGAAAAATGGAATTACCGAGAAAAAAATTACCATATATACTCGTTCATAAGTTTATTTTTGGTAAAAAAGTGACGCATCAAAGAGCGGGGGTCGGCTTATAAACGGGTCTACACCAAAATTTGATGATTTAAAACTCTATGGAATCATTGAATTGAATATCTAATACAGGGATCGGCAACCTTTGGCACGCGGCCCACCAGGGTAAGCACTCTGGTGGGCCGGGCCAGTTTGTTTACCTGCCGCGCCCGCAGGTTCGGACGATCGCGGCTCCCACTGGCCCCGGTTCGCTGCTCCAAGCCAATGGGGGTGCGCCACTTCCCGCAGTTCCCATTGGCTGGGAACGGCGAACTGTGGCCACAGGGAGCTGAGGGGCTCCATGCCTGCAGATGCTCCAAGTAAACAAAAATGTACCGACTCACCAGCGGCTTACTCTGTTGGGTCGGGAGCCAAAGTTTTCCAACACCTGAAATATAGGGTTGGCTTATGAAGGGGTCATACAGTTTTTGCTATTTTTACCTAACCATTTTTGGGGGGTCAGCTTATAAACGAACAGACAAATGAATGAGTATATACGGTAAGTAAGAGTCAGATATGAAAGTTCTTAAGAAGTTCATCTCTGTCTACAATAAGTGCAACAGACCATTCATTCATTCATTCAGGCCCAAATCCCAGTTCTCATATCGAGCTCAGGAACAAGAGCCATGCACAGGAGAACAACACAGAGGTGAGAGTTAGAATTCTCTGGCCCACAGCTTTGGACCTCAGCACTTCAGTAGTGTTAACATTAATTGGAGAAAGAATCACAATTCAAAATGGGATTTAATCTATTTAAACAAAATGCCCCCCATTTGGGGTAGGGATAGTGGTTGTTGTAGGATGACAACTAATTAAAGTACCAAAATAGGATCAGTATGTTAATATATAGTATAAGACTAATAGCATATTGTATACATCGTACCCCCGCCAATATCTAGTAATATCAGATAAGTGGACATAGAATACGGTGACAGCCTATTGGGGCTCTAAAATTTGCTTTACTAAGGAAAAAAATCCCATTAGATCACTGTTAAATTTATCAATATAGAGTCTTAGACATAGGCCACGGTACATAAACGGGATCAATACCTATATATTCATCTGTTTATTACTCTTACACAACACTAGCATTAGCACTCTCAATCACATTAATACTTAGTAGGGTTGCCAGGCACTTGGTTTTCGACCGGAAAGCCCAGTCGGAAAGGGACCCTGGTGGCTTTGGTCAGCACTGCTGACCGGGCCGTTACAAGTCCGGTCGGTGGCGCAGCATAGCTAAGGCAGGCTCCCTGCATGACCTGGCTCTGCGCAGCTCCCTGAAAGTGGCCCGGCTTGTCCTGCCCCTAGGCACTGGGGTGGTCAGGGAAGCTCCGCATGCTGCCTCCATCCCTAGCGCCAACTCCACAGCTCCCACTGGCCGGGAACTGCGGCCAATGGGAGCTGCAAAGGTGGCGCCTGTGGATGCGGGTAGCACGCACCGTGCAGAGTCACCTGGCCGCACCGTCCACTGCTCCTGGAAGTTGCTAAATGAATTCTTTGCTTCAGTCTTCACGGCTGAGGATGTTAGGGAGATTCCCAAACCTGAGCCAGCTTTTGTAGGTGACAAATCTGAGAACAGATTGAGGTGTCACTAGAGGAGGTTTGGGAATTAATTGATCAACTTAACAGTAACAAGTCACCGGGACCAGATGGCATTCACCCAAGAGTTCTGAAAGAACTCAAATGTGAAATTGCAGAACTATTAACTATGGTTTGTAACCTATCCTTTAAATTGGCTTCTGTCAATGACTGGAAGATAGCTAATGTAATGCCAATATTTAGAAAGGGCTCTAGAGATGATCCTGCAATTACAGACCGGTAAGTCTAACGTCAGTACCGGGCAAATTAGTTGAAACAATAGTAAAGAATAAAATTGTCAGACACATAGAAGAACATAAATTGTTGAGCAAAAGTCAACCTGGCTTCTGTAAAGGGAAATTGTGTCTTACTAATCTATTAGAGTTCTTTGAAGGGGTCAACAAACATGTGGACAAGGGGGATCCAGTGGACATAGTGTACTTATATTTCCAGAAAACCTTTGACAAGGTCCCTCACCAAAGGCTCTTACGTAAATTAAGTTGTCATGGGGATAAGAGGGAAAGTCCTTTCATGGACTGAGAACTGGTTAAAAGACAGGGAACAAAGGGTAGGAATAAATGGTAAATTTTCAGAATGGAGAGGGGTAACTAGTGGTGTTCCCCAAGGGTCAGTCCTAGGACCAATCCTGTTCAACTTATTCATAAATGATCTGGAGATTGGGGTAAAAATTGAGCTGGCAAAGTTTGCAGATAATACTAAACTGCTCAAGATAGTTAAGACCAAAGCAGACTATGAAGAACTTCAAAAAGATCTCACAAAACTAAGTGATTGGGCAACAAAATGGCAAATGAAATTTAATGTGGATAAATGTAAAGTAATGCACATTGGAAAAAATAACCCCAACTATACATACAATATGATGGGGGCTAATTTAGCTACAACTAATCTGGAAAAAGATCTTGGAGTCATCGTAGATAGTTCTTTGAAGACCTCCACGCAGTGTGAAGTGGCAGTCAAAAAACCAAACAGGATGTTAGGAATCATTAAAAAGGGGATAGAGAATAAGACAAAGAATGTCTAATTGCCCTTATATAAATCCATGGTACAGCCACATCTTGAATACTGCGTACAGATGTGGTCTCTTCATCTCAAAAAAGATATACTGGCATTAGAAAAGGTTCAGAGAAGGGCAACTAAAATGATTAGGGGTTTGGAAAGGGGCCCATCTGAGGAGAGATTAAAGAGGCTAGGACTTTTCAGCTTGGAAAAGAGGAGACTAAGGGGGGATATGATAGAGATATATAAAATCACAAGTGATGTGGAGAAAGTAGATAAGGAAAAGTTATTTACTTATTCCCATAATACAAGAACTAGGGCCCACCAAATTAAATTAATGGGCAACAGGTTTAAAACAAATAAAAGGACGTTCTTCTTCACACAGTGCACAGTCAACTTGTGGAACTCCTTGCCTGAGGATGTTTTGAAGGCTAGACCTATAACAGGGTTTAAAAGAGATCTGGATAAATTCATGGAGGTTAAGTCCATTGATGGCTATTAGCCAGGATGAGTAAGGAATGGTGACCCTAGCCTCTGTTTGTCAGAGGGTGGTGATGGATGGCAGGAGAGAGATCACTTGATCATTACCTGTTAGGTTCACTCCCTCTGGGGCACCTGGCATTGGCCACTGTCGGTAGACAGGATACTGGGCTGGATGGACCTTTGGTCTGACCCAGTACGGCCATTCTTATGTTCTTATACACTACCTAAAGCTCATATATGTATCACAAAATATTTGTTTCTACCAACTATGTTGAAATATATACACAAATTAACTGTTGCTCTGAAGCAGCTTAACAATTTAAATTTGTCACTTTGTGACCTGCAAAGTGAAAATCAGAAGGCAGGACAAACATTTTCTTTAAAACAAATCACAAGTTTTCTGTAGCATAAGAACCAACCGTGCTTCCATGCTACCTGCTTTCTATTCTATGTCAATCCTTCTCTACACAGGGGACCTGACTCTCTTCTCAGTGTCATTGCTTTACATTCTGGGAGCTCCATGCATATCAATAGAGCTATTCTGATGTAAATGAAAGGGAAATGAGACTCTGCACATTTATAGTAGGCCAAGGGCCTTTGGAAGCAATTGTTCCATATATAAACCAGCATTGGAAATTCCTCATCTTCGGGAATGCCAGTGACTTGCATATAATAGAGCACATTCTCTGTGCAGCACTCAGTTATATCACTGATCTTAGTCAGGGCCTTGAAGAATGAAATAGCTATGGTGACTGTACTGGCAATGTATCTTTTTCAGTGTTGAAAGAACGGTTACTTACCTTCTGTAACTGTTGTTCTTCGAGATGTGTTGTTCACGTCCATTACACATTAGGTGTACGCGCGCCGCGTGCACGGACGTCGGAAACTTTTTCCCTTAGCGGCTCCCGTCAGGCCGGCGGGCCCCCCCCTTCCCGCCAGAGCGGCGCCCCGCTCCAGGGTATATATATCCCTGCCGACCCGACCACTCCGGTTCCTTCTTGCCGGAGACTCCGACAGAGGGGAATGAGGGTGGGAAGTGTAATGGACGTGAACAACACATCTCGAAGAACAACAGTTAGCACGGTTACTTACCTTCTGTTTCTTCTTCGAGTGATTGTTCACGTCCATTACACATTAGGTGATTCCCAAGCTTACCATTGGAGGTGGGTAGGAGTCAAGATACAACTGACTGTAGCACGGCCCGACCGACCATCGCGTCCTCTCTGGTCTGATGATGGATCGCGTAGTGGGCTGTGAACGTGTGCACCGATGACCAGGTGGCTGCCTTACAGATCTCCTGGATAGGGACCTGCGTCAAGAAGGCCATTGAGGACGCTTGGGCTCTAGTCGAGTGGGCCCGGATCTCCGGGGCCGGAACATTGGTGAGCTCGTAACAAGTGCGTATACAATGCACAATCCATGCCGACAAGCGCTGTGACGAGATAGGCAAGCCTTTCATACGTTCCGCAATAGCAACAAACAGCTGGGGCGATCTGCGGAACGGCCTGGTCCGTTCCAGGTAAAAAGCCAACGCCCTGCGGACATCCAGGGTATGTAGGCTGCGGTGATGAGGGTCCGTATAGGGTTTAGGAAAAAACACCGGTAGGCAAATGTCCTGTCCCATGTGAAACTGTGTTACCACCTTTGGGAGGAATTTGGGGTGCGGCCTCAGTTGCACCTTATCCTTATGGAACACTGTATAGGGTGGTTCCGAAGAGAGGGCTCTCAATTCCGATACCCTTCTGGCCGAAGTGATGGCCACGAGAAACGCCACCTTCCACGAGAGGTGCGTAAGGGAGCAAGTGGCTAGGGGCTCAAAGGGGGAACTCATGAGCCTTGTTAAGACTAGGTTCAGACTCCACGTCGGGACAGGCGGGCGCGAGTAGGGAAACACCCTTTCCAGCCCCTTGAGAAATCGGGCCACTGTGGGGTTGGAGAACACTGACACTCCCAACTCTCCCGGATGGAAGGCCGAGATTGCAGCTAAGTGAACCCTAATAGAGGCGGGTGCAAGCCCTTGATTCTTTAGGTGCAGAAGGTAGACCAGGATCGACGGAACCGAGGCTTGTAAAGGCTGTATGCGTTGAGGCTCACACCAGTGGGAGAACCTTTTCCACTTTGCCAGGTAGGTCGCTCTTGTCGAGGGCTTCCGACTATTAAGGAGGATTTGCTGGACTTGGTGAGAGCACCTGTGCTCTGCATCATTCAGCCAGAGAGATGCCATGCCGTGAGATGTAGCGAAGACAGGTTCAGGTGGAGTAGGCGACCTTTGTCTTGCGTGACTAGGTCGCGATGGAGGGGGAGGGTGATTGGATCGGCTATTGACAGCTCCAGCAGGGACGTGAACCAATGCTGGCGTGGCCAGGCCGGGGCGATAAGTATGATCGTCGCCCTGTTCCTGCGGATTTTGAGGAGAACCTTGTGTATGAGTGGGAATGGAGGGAAGGCATATCCCAGGCTCCCTCCCCATGGAATCATGAAAGCGTCTGCTAATGACCCCCGGCTGAGGTTCTGGAACGAGCAGAACTGAGGGCATTGGCTGTTGTCCCTGGTGGCGAATAGATCCACCCGGGGAAAGCCCCACCTCCGGAAGATCGAATGCAGGACGTCTCACCTCAACGTCCATTCGTGCATTCGGTAGGATCGGCTGAGGCGGTCTGCTAAGCCGTTTTGAATCCCCGGAAGATACGTCGCGATGAGGTGTATCGCATGGGCTATACAGAAGTTCCATAATTGGAGTGCCTCGCGACAGAGGGGAGAAGACCGTGACCCGCCCTGCTTGTTTATATAGAACATGGCGGTAGTGTTGTCCGTCAGGATTGCCACGCTGTGACCTTTTAAGGTGGCGCGGAAGGTCTGACAGGCGAGGCAAACCGCTCTTAGCTCCTTCAGATTGATGTGAAGCCGCTTGTCTTCTCTGGACCACAGCCCTTGGGTCCGCAGTTCTCCCAGGTGTGCCCCCCAACCCAAGTCCGATGCGTCTGTTACCAACGTCAGAGTGGGCTGTGGGGCATCGAAGGGGATCCCTTTGCATACCTGTTGGTGATCTAGCCACCAGCGTAGCGAGCCGAGCACCTGGTTTGGGATCGTGACCACCTGATCCAATGGGTCTCTGTTGGGGCGGTGCGTATGGGCGAACCACAACTGTAGGGGCCGAAGCCTCAGGCGGGCATGTCTGACCACATGTGTGCAAGCTGCCATATGCCCCAGAATCTGCATGCAACACCTTGCCGTTGTCGTGGGGAACATTAGGACTGTGCTTACGGCTCTGTGAATTGACCTGAACCGTGCCTCTGGTAGGCTCGCTTGTGCGGTTACCGAGTCCAGGGTTGCACCTATGAAGTCCAGCCTCTGTGTGGGGACTAACGTGGACTTGGGCACATTGACCCGGAGGCCGAGCTTGTCGAACGTCTGCAGGGCCAGCGTCACGTGAGACCGGACCTCGGCCTCCGACCTGCCCGCGAGTAGCCAATCGTCCAGGTACGGAAATACACGCATCCTTCTCTTTCGAAGGAAGGCTGCTACCACGGACATGCACTTTGTGAACACTCGTGGTGCTGATGCCAGGCCGAAGGGCAGGACCGTAAACTGGAAGTGGCGCTGGTCGACGACGAAGCGCAGAAAACGTCTGTGGGCCGGATTGATTGAGATGTGAAAGTAGGCGTCCTTCATATCGAGGGCAGCATACCAATCCCCCGGATCCAGGGATGGAATAATAGTTCCCAGGGAGACCATACGGAAGCGAGCTTTGATCAGAAACTTGTTTAGATCGCGCAGGTCCAAAATAGGACGGAGGCCTCCTTTTGCCTTGGGGATCAGGAAGTATCTGGAGTAGAATCCTTTTCCCCTCAGGTCTATTGGAACCTCTTCTACTGCTCCAGCAGCGAGAAGGGACTGAACCTCCTGCTTGAGAAGTTGCTCGTGAGAAGGGTCCCTGAAGAGGGACGGGGAAGGGGGATGGCAGGGAGGGGGCGAGGAAAACTGGAGGGTATAGCCCGCCTTCACTGTGCGCAGGACCCATTGGTCCGATGTTATGCGCGACCATGCCCGGTAGAAATGGGACAGGCGGTCTTTGAAAGACAGAGGAGGATCCGAAATGGGATATGGTACGCTGTCCTCGGGCGTAACTTCAAAAGCCTGGCTTATTTCCTGGCTGTGGCTTGCCCTGGCCGTGACTCTGGCCCTGGTTAGGCGTATTGTTACGTCTCCGCCTGTTATCCCTGCCTCGACGGCGGTACGGTTCGTGTCGGGGTCGAGGATGGTATTGCCTTTGCGGCGGCTGGGGTTTAAAGGGCTTACGCTGCGTTACCGGGGTGTGCATACCCAACGACTTAAGGGTCGCTCGGGAGTCCTTAAGGCTATGTAGCCTGGCATCCGTCTGGTCAGAAAACAAGCCCGAACCTTCAAACGGGAGGTCCTGCAGCGTGGTCTGCACCTCCGGCGGGAGACCTGAAGCCTGCAACCACGCCGAACGTCTCATCACGACTCCCGACGCAATTGTTCTAGCCGCAGCGTCTGCCTAGTCTAGCGCGGCCTGTAAAGAGGTCTTGGCCACTGCCATTCCCTCATCCACCAGGGCCTTGAACTCCTGATGCGCGTCAAATGGGAGGGAGTCCTTAAACTTGACGACTGATGCCCACGAGTTAAAATTGTGCCTGTTTAGAATCGCCTGCTGATTAGCGATCCTCAGTTGAAGGCCCCCCGAAGAATAGACTTTTCTCCCGAACAAGTCCAATCTCTTGGCTTCCTTGCCCTTGGGGGCAGGAGCTTGCTGGCCAAGCCGCTCCTTTTCATTGACCGCCGAGACCACCAAAGAACAGGGGGATGGATGCAGAAAGAGGAAGTCAAACCCTCTAGATGGGGCGAAGTATTTCCTCTCCACTCCCTTTGCAGTTGGAGCACTGGAGGCCGGTGTTTGCCACACCGTCTTATAGTTGGACTGTACTGTCCGTATAATGGGGAGTGCGACTCTGGAGGGGCCCTCTGGGCTCAGGATATCGACCATGGGGTCATCCTGCTCTACAGTCTCCTCCGCTTGCAAGCCCAGATTGAGGGCTACCCGGCGAAGCAGGTCTTGGTGTGCCCGGTGGTCAATCGGGGGAGGGCCGGATACCAGTGTGCCCGCTACCGCCTCATCTGGCGAGGAGGAAGAGGTCGGGGCTTTCTGCCCATCCTCATTGTCCTGTAAACCTGCGTCAGCCAAATGTTCCTCTGCGGCCTGACCCGCAGCGTGGGATTGGGACGGTACCGTACTCGGTGCCGAGTCCACTCCTTCCCGCTCCGGTGGTCTAGAGACCGTTGCCTCCCTATACGATTGCGGGCGGTGCTGCGGGGAGCGGGATCGGTACCGGGATGGCCCGGATCTCGAGGCTCTCGATGGGGGCCCTTGTTGGTGGTAGGCCCAGGGTGTCCAGAATGGCCATTGGCTCGGCTGGCCCCATTGGGACTGACCGTAGTCCCTGCTGTCCTGTGACCTATGGGCATACCCGCCGTATCGGTCACAGTCAGTCCCCGAGACCACTGACGGTGATCTGGAAGGCCACGGTGGCGCCGTCGGATGGTGCCGGTCTGGTCTTGGGGAGTAGCGCCTCCGCGACCAGGATCTGGAACGGTGCCTTGCCGACCTGGACCTGGAACGGTACCGGTGATCTCGGGACCGGGAACGGCTACGGCTGGTCGGCCAGGGGTAACGAACTGCCGATGCTTCGCGGTGCCGACTCGTGCTTGGTTGCTGAGTCGGTGCCGACCGTTTGCTGAAGCCCGACTGCTGCAGTGCTTCCTGCGCCGAGGGCAACCGGGAGTCCACCGAGGCGGAGCTTGACCGGGACCGGTCCCTGGAACGGTGCCGGGATGGCGACCGTGATGGGCGCACCATCGCCGGCTTGCCTCTGCGCGGCAGCATAGGCGGGGCACCTTCAGCGCGTGCCGGGGCCTCGACGGACAAGGCAATGAGGTCCTTAGCTGCCTCAAACGTGTCCGGAGCGGAGGGCTGTTCCACTAGCTCCTCCAGCCCTTCCTCCTCGCTCGATGCGCCCATCCCGGGGCTCGACGGGCCCTTCGGCGCCGGAGCCACTACCGGGGTCCGTGTTGGGGCCGTATCGGCCTTAGGGGCACTCGAGGTCTTTACCGGTGCCGCCCTCTTGTGCGGGGAGCGACCTCGGGCCTTAGGTTGGCCCTTCACTTTCGCCGGCGAAGACGATCGGCGTAGTGTATTTCCCCGCTGGGGTCGGCGCCGCGGTCTTCGGATGACCCACCGGCGCCGGTTCTCGCACCGAGGCAGGGGCACTCCGCACGGAGGCAGACGGTGCCGTCGAAGTGGAGGGCTGTAACGCCGTCTCCATGAGCAGCTGCTTAAGGCGGAAGTCCCTCTCTTTTTTAGTTCTGGGCTTAAAAGCCTTACAGATCTTGCAGCGCTCTTTCTGGTGAGCCTCCCCC